>NC_056735.1:1691740342-1691870342 GCF_019279795.1 Protopterus annectens
TGCAGTTCTAAGATTGGTGTTCTGTGAGTAACACAAGAAACAGAAGACTCCACATGTTGCCAAGTCTGCAGATTAACCCTACAGGTGGGAGTTTCCTCAAAAACAGCACTGTCCTGACTGATATTAAATCATGTAGACCAGCCATATCCACACAAACCCTGTTAAACCAACATTATTCCAAATGCAGAAGAGCAACACTTAGATTCTGTAGTCATGTCTGGCACATCCCCCTCCTGTTTGTTGGCCTGTCTCCACAGTGTATGTTGTTAAGAGGTAAATCCCAATACCATCTGTGATGCTGTTTGCCAAACACCAAATTGAGGTCTGCTCACAGTGAATGAAAAGGCCAAGCACCCACATGATGCTCCTAGATATTGGAGTGTGTTTCCATGCAATTGGCTATGGGAATGTTACCACAGCTGTTCCTCATGCAATCAGCTAGAGGGGAAATGCAGTTTATGCAGAGGCCATCAGCTGATCAAGAGCATCACTTACAAAACACAAGCTGCTGCTGCTGCCTAAGCAATGCAGGTGTATTTCTTCCACCAGAGAGGGAATGAGAGAGACAGACCGAGACAAGTTAAGTCAGGGAGGGGGTGGGAGAGTAAAACCTAAGCATGTTTGTGTCACACACTTACCAGTACGGGGTTCCATACCCCTGACTGACTATGTATTGCTATCACATGTCTATACAGTTATTGCATGCACCACATAGCTTACATGTTGAGGAGCTGTCCAAAGGTATATCTGATGGGGAGTGACCTCTGCAACAGTGATATAGGAGCGATAAGGTAGGTGTAGTACACGTGCCTGTCCACATGAACAGGTGTCAACGTCAACACAGCCACACTCTCTCTCAGGGACTCACACACATTAAAACAGTTGGCAGGGTCAGGAATAGACTTCCTAACTAGCTAGTTTGCTACAGTACAGTAATACACAGGTATCACATGCACCACAGGGGTTATCCAGATAATATATGGGCAAAGGGTATGTAAAGGTGTCTGACATTATACAGCATGCTTCAGTAGGCCAATGGGAGTTGAGTGTGAATGGGGTCGAAAGCATTATACTCCATGCACACAGACACAGGGTGCCAGTACTGACATGCATAGGTGCATTGCTTCACAGGTGTGTAGTGGTTTACTGTGCCAGAAAGCTGTACAAGGCTAGGTGAAGGGTATACCTTGGCATCAGGCCACATGACAGTAGTCTGCAGTGTGGCTCAGGGGTGTAGTGTCTGGATTTGCCCACACAGGTGTGTATTGTAGTCACCATCCAGTTATCTGGGCTACTATTGCATGTGGCCAGTGCTGTGCAATGCTTGCCATGTATGTGTCCTATAGTCCATGACATGAACGGTGTCTGGGATGTGCAAACATCCTACATGCATGTTCAGTGGTATGTGGAACTGTACCTGGGGTGTCTGGCCTATGTTATGTACACAGATTGTTATTATCAGATATGCCAATCCTGGCCTCATGTGGTGGGAACTGGTAATGGACACCGGATTGACCCTGCACTTACATTGATAGCATGATACAGGTATTCCCTGGTGTCAGTGGCATCTATCCATACAGGGCATGTGTTTAAGGCATGGTATGTCCTTTGTTGGCCACATTTGATGGCACTACAGTTGTTGCAGGCATCCAATGGGGAACATAGTGAAGGTGCACTGTCTGCAAATATGTGCCTATTGTAGCAATGGGACAGGGTGCCATGCCCCCTGTAGTCCACTGCAATCACACCATGGTTACTATCTGTGTGCAATATGCAGGGTAGTACCAACAAAGCGGTTATTTAGGCGAGTGTGTTTGTGTATGAGATATGGGTTGAGAGTGTTCTCTGGGAAATACAAGGGTTGCCTAATTTGTTCGCCAGACCTTGATGTCACATGTAGGGGTATGGATTGGCAATCCCAGCCTCTCTGCTGTTTGACATCTGTTATCATTGTAAGGTGGACATTGTGACATATAATAGGCCCACCATACAAGAAATTTGCAAAAGCCGCTCAACAATGAGTCCAGTTGTTACACAGTCACAGCCACCTCCACACAGGATACGAATAACAAACACAGACACACACACACCAAGACGCAGTTGCCATGTCTGGGATTGGAACTCCTATCTAACTAGTTTATCACATTACAGCATTACACAGTTATAGGATGCGCCACGCAGATTACTGGACTACTCCTTCCCCAAAGGTGTATTTAAAGGGAATGACATCAGCAGGCTTGCCAAAGAAGGACAATGGAGGTTGTATTCACTGTGCTGTGAATAGCATTAAAAGCATTGCTCCCTACACAGACAAACATCCACACCTGCCATGTCTGGAAATAGAACCTCCTACCGAACTACTCTATCACACTACAGCATTATTCTGTTATAGGACGCACCATGGAGATTACTGGACTACTCCTTCCCTAAAAGTGTTTTTCAAAATGAATGACAGCAGGCTTGCCAAAGAAGGGCAGTGGAGGTTGTACTGACTGTGAATGGCCTCAAAAGCATTGCTCCCTACACAGGCAAACATACATACAAACCTCCATACTTGCCATGTCTGGGAATTGAACCCCTACCGAACTACTATATCACACCTTAGCACTATGCGGTTATAGAATGCACCACTGAGATTACTGGGCTACTCCTTCCCCAAAGCTGTATTTCAAGGTGGATTACATCAGCAGGCACGCCAAAGTAGGGCATTTGAAATTGTAGTGAGTGTGACTAGCCTAGAAAGCTTTGATCCCTACACAGACAAAAAGTTGCTACGTCTGGGATTAGAACTCCTACTTGATTAGTTTATCACACTACAGCATTATGCAGTTACAGGACGTGCCACAGAGATTACTGGGCAATGTCTTCCTGCAAGGTATATTTCAAAGTGAATGACATCAGCAGGCTTGCCAAATTAGGGGACTGGAGGTTGTAGTGAGTGTGACTGGCCTCAAAATTATTGCTCCCTTAGCAGAAAAACTAACAAGCATCCACACTTGCCCTGTCTAGGAATAGAGCTCCTACCTAACCAGTTTATCACACTACAGCATTATGCAGTTATAGGATGTGCCACAGAGATTACTGGGCTACTCCTTCCGCAAAGGTGTATTTCAAAGTGAATGACATCAGCAGGCTTGCCAAAGTAGGGCATTTGAATTGTAGTGAGTGCGACTAACCTAAAATGCATTGATCCCTACACAAACACGCACACAGTTGCCACATCTGGGATTAGAACTCCTACCTAACTAGTTTATCACACTATAGCATTATGCGGTTCTAGGACACGCCACAGAGATTACTGGACTACTTCCCCAAATGTGCATTTCAAAGTGACTGACATCATCAGGCTTGCCATAGTAGGGCAATGGGGAAGGCAGTGTGTGTGCATGGGCTATAACCCATTCATCTAGAGACAGACACGTCTCACTCAGGCACACAGGTTTATAGTCCACAGGTACGTGTGTACAACTGCTAGATGACTACTGCCTTGTACAGTCATGTTGCACAGTTAGCACTAGCACCACAGAGTATATAATGCTGCGGGATTCCAGATGCAAATGTCTATGGTGAGTGACATTTATACATGTGGTTGTAGCCATTTGGCTGTGTGCTGGGTGGGACAGGCCTCATGATGGAAGGCTCTTTGTCAATGTCACTCTCTTCCACACATCTATGTATGTGTACGTTTGGCATATTATAGTGTGTTGTCTTTGGTTATATGTGTGTATTCCAATCCAGTGTGTGTGCAAAGCATGACTGGTGCATACTGAGGAGTGTATGCACTAACATCTGCAACTGTCAGATATGTATGGTCCACTGTTGTTGCCAGACATGGGCTTTATTTCTTTGCGTGTGAGCACGCCCAGTATGACCTCTCAGTATTTTGTTGTCTGACATTGCCTTCATTTCTCTGTGTAGGAGCATGCCCAGTATGACCTTATGTATTGAATGTGTGAATCCATTCCAGGTAGATTGTACTCCAGTGCAGACTTTTGTGTTCTACACCTATAGCTAGCAAACTGTTTCTGCAGGATATCTGTATATCAGTTGACAATATGGGGTCAAAATGGCAAGGGACAGTGGGTTACTGTAGGTAATTGTGTCTATGCTGCTTCTGCTACATGGTCCTGGTGTTAGAGATATTCAGACATGTGTACTGTTATACACTGTGATTTATGTCATCAAGTACTGTCAGGTAGACATATTTGCTCACAGTGATGTCCTGTGGAACACAGGGTGAATGCAGCTGTGTCCAGTATTGTGGTCAAATGCCTACATATTCTTGCAAACTCATGCCATTCTGGAGGGAGGAGCTGTAGATGCTTGCTGCTGGGTCTGTGTAACTGGTTCAGCACCTTGGTACAGTGGCGGCAGAGGATCCTATACTTGTACATCCATTGATGTGACAGTATGGCCTTATCTTGCTGTGGCATTACCTCACAGCTCTACAGATTCACACAGGTTACCCAGAGGCAGGGGTCATAAGTCAGGACATTACCCTTATTGTGGTTTAGGCACAGGTTTGTAGCCACCCATTCTTGTATTTGCAGCCAGTGATAGTATGTGCACCCCCACCCCCTATTATTCTATCCTCTTCCATACATTATGCAAACATTTTCTGATACTTTCCCTATAGGTATCCCCGCATCACAGCAGTATATTGGTTTTGGTCTACAGTTCATGCAGTAGGACATAGTGGACATGTTACTGCGGTCTGTCCACATGGCCTTACATATGGGTTCTGTAGACTGTGTTATGTTGTTGTTTAAGAGTCCATGACATAACATACATTGGCAGTACGGGTGAGACACTGGCCTTTGGCAGGGGACTGTAGGCCATTTGGTAGTGATGCAGGCCAGCTGTAGCAGGCCATTGCATTCTGTCAGTCCTACAGTCCCAGACTGCAATACATTTATTTTCCCCTGGGATGACAGGTGTTCATGCCAATATTTTCTGTCAGTATTGATACAGTGGTGTGGATGCTGGCAGGGTGCTGCTTACAGCTAGGGACACACTTGTATGGGACAGCTGCACTGAATGCTACATTCTTTCGCTACTGCCATACATAGATGGGGTCCTATTGTACTCATTCCCAACAGCAAGGATAAGACCGGAGACGTACCTGTGAGTGGTGGTTAGGTGCATGTGTGCTATGGACACTACTTGCATCTGACTCGCAGATATGAATGGGGCTTTCCACTTATGCTGGCTTGCGCAGGGACATCAGCTGTTTCTCAATTTATCATTCCTATGACCTTTGTGGTCTGCGAGTGTTTGGCCAGACGACATCAGTATTCCGTACTACAAGCCCAGATAATGTGCTGCAAACCTGTATGTACAATTCCAAGGTTGTGTTAATTTAATGGTTACACATGATGCACTGTCTGTCTGGAGTACTTCCCCCTGTGTACTGCTTGTATATCTGGCCCAACAGTCATGCCATGTCCATCTTTTGGATGGTGACACATATTACTTCCAAACATTTACAATGGCTTACTGCTAGAATGTGATATACTGGGAAGCATTCTGTTTGGCACTGCAGTTGTGAGGACTTTGCCCTGTCATCGGGAGTACTGGGCAATGGCCACCAGGACAAACCTCACCATGCATACATATTGACCACTCTCACACAATATAAAACGCACACCAACCTAACACATGCAGACCTGCATATTGTACATATGCTACAATGTATCCTGCTACCTTGGCCAGCTCAGGTAATCTGTGCTCCACTGGTATTATACCTACACATACATGTTACTACACTTCTACATAGGATCGGGGGTACACACCTGTGTGTTACTACGTGTGTACATAGGAATGGGGGGCACACCTGACTGTTACTGCATTTCTACATAGGATTGGGGGGGCACACCTGACTGTTGCTACATTTCTACATCGGATTGAGGGGGGGGGTCACACCAGACTTTTACTACATTTCTACATAGGAATGGGGGGCACATCTGACACTTGTACACATTTGCTATGACTGTACTGGTATTTCAGGTACTCCATTTCATTCTGTAATCTAACCTATCATGCTGACAATTGGCATATCAGTGTACTACAGGTCTTAAGTTTGATTGACCTACATATCCGTTTATGACTTCTTACCCTTCAGACCTAACATCTCACTGCCTGACCTGATGTAGTCTGTCTGTGTAGGCCTGGGGGGAGGTTACCCATAGCCATCATTCAGAGGCCTTAGCATAGCCTTTGTTTGTGTTTGTCTACACCTGTCCTGCTGGCTGAGACTGTTGTTGGGTATGTGAGCCTCCCTAACTGGCATGTTTGTCATATGGACACACATGTGGCCCAGCACATTTCCTGCAGTGGGTTTTGTCACCATGTGTAGTACTGGTTACTATGGTGAAACCAGTATTTTGTTACAGATTTCATGCTGCCACTATAGGTGTCTACTATCTGCTGGCATCCCATTCAACCACCCAATTCCCTTGCATGCTCACATCCATACCATGGATACAAGTAACAACACATACTTTTCCATTCTGCAGTTGGTAAGAAGAGTGACTTACCTTGTGGCTGTGCCAGTATTGAGGATGGTGCTGGAGGGCTGCCTATGTTGGATGCACATAGTACGCTCCCTATATATGGTTGAGCACAGGTAGTGTCATGTTTGGCATCCCTTTTACTGTATGTGCCTGTCAGAGAGGTGTCATTCCCTGGGTCCCTACTGTGTCAGTGTATGTGCTATGTGTTGCCTCTTTGCCAAGGCCAGGGCATACTGGGCATGCCTCCTTTTGCCTACTGGGGCAGGTTCAGGTTGTTCCTCCACCAAGTCACTCTGTGTCTGTGCAGGCCTTGGCAATGGTGGGGGGCTGTGTGGCCCTGCCCCGTGCTGTTCCTGCTGCAGCTGTTTTCACAGGATCATATTGTGTAGCATGGCACATACAATGACAATTTGAGTACATGTAGCTGGTGAGTACTGTAAGGCTCCACTGGATGTGTTCAGGCACCAGAACTGTGACTTGAGCATCCCAAACACATGCTCTGTTATAATTCTGGTCTGTGCGCGTGCCTCATTATGGCGTTTTTGTTAGAGTGTGCGTGCATTTCTAATGGGTGTCATCAACCACGGTTCCAGTTCGTAACCAGCATCCCCACTAGGTGATGGTAAGGGATGTCCCCATTGGCAAATCTCTGGTACAGCTGCATCAGAAGCCAGATGTGGGAGTCATGATAGCTTCCAGGGCAGCCAGCACACACATTCATTATAATGCCCTGGGCATCGCACATGACCTGGCAGTTGATGGAGGGGAAGCCCTTGCGGTTGATGTA
This sequence comes from Protopterus annectens, assembly GCF_019279795.1. Lineage (NCBI taxonomy): Eukaryota > Metazoa > Chordata > Ceratodontiformes > Protopteridae > Protopterus > Protopterus annectens. The sequence continues at coordinate 1,691,747,642 of NC_056735.1, forward strand.
GACCCTATCCCACTCAAGGGGTAGTTTTTTCATGCATATGTGCATGCAGTCTATAGCACCCACTACCTCAGGGTATTCTGCTATTTGGTGGAAGAGATGCATATTGTTGGCCAATGCCTAATGGGTGTTGTGAAAATACACGTGGTCACTGGCATGTGCTGACATGGCATCCAGGAACTGGTGGAGTATCCTGGATGCTGATGCCTGTGACATCCCCTTGATATCCCCAGTTGGCCTTTGGAAGGTACCTGTGACTAGTATTCGGCTCCCAATTGGTCCTTCCCGATCAAGTGAAAAATCAGTTCCCTTCCCTAATCTGATCAGTAAAAAAACAGTTCCCTATACTAATCTGGTATGTCCAAGGGTCAGTTTCAAGGTTACTCTCCAGTCCAGCTGGTGAATCTGGGAATTTTGAGGCAATGTTACAATTGCCTTATGTACACCGACAACCCTCTCCTCCTTCCAACAAACTCTAATACATGTGAGAGATGCATTTACACAGCCAAACTGGAGGCAGAGCTCTCTCAACCGAAGACTGGCACAGTCAGTCAGGAGGAAAAGGTAACCACCCACACCACAAATCCAGTCTCACACAGACCTATTGCATCTGCATACCCAACACATAAACACATAAAAACATACTCGGAGGCTCTAAATAAAAATCTGCCTAAACAGCAAAGACCACCTAAGCAGATATCCAAGCAACAGCCACCCCTCATCAATACCCACAAATCACATATCTCACAAAATCAGTGTGCCTCAGTCACAGCCCTTAAGGCCAAACAACACACCAAATGCACTTGTTATAGGGGACTCTATTGTCCGGCACACTGATGTCCCACTCACCAGACTGAACAAGGAGAAGGTCACTGTAAGCTGCCTGTCAGGTGCCAGGATCCTCCACATAATGCAAGCACTCAGGTCACTCCAAAGCAAGTACAAGTATGACTCCATCATTGTCCATGCCAGTGTGAATGACCTGAGACGTACCTCCCTGGACTACATGAAAAGAGACCTAGAGGAGCTCTCTGACCATGTAGCCCAGGCTGGTATGACCCTGACCTTGAGTAGCATCTTGCCCTCACCAAGAATGATGCCACAGTATAAAGACAAAATGATCAGTTTCAACAATTGGCTAATGTATTGGTGTCATTCAAAGGGGATCCAGTGTCTGTCAGCCTGGGATGACATGCTCGACAAGCCACGTTGCTTCGCTAGGGACGGCTTGCACCTGTCACCCTTAGGCTGTCGTATACTGGCCAAGGCTCTTGCCACCCCTATAGTGCCTTTTTTAGGCAAGGCTCAAAGGACAAACCCACCTCCATAGACAACCCAAGGATAAAAAAACTAAAGGTAATGCTACTCAATGCCAGAAGTCTAAACCTCAAGATGCACACACTCGAGGCTGTCCTCAGTATGGAGAAAATCGATGTCTGTGCAGTAACAGAAACCTGGTTCAAGTCTCCTGAGAGCACCCCAGCACTACCAGGTTATAACTCATACCATGCGTTTCAGCCCCAATTCGGACCGAAGCACAAAAGGAAGGGGAGTATCTATATGCATCAAAGATACCTACACCTCCAGGTTAGTGGCACTGCACGAAGCATCGGAAACCATCCATGTGCAACTAACAACGGGCAAAACTGCCTTTCAGTTTGTAGCCTGCTACAGAACACCCTCCCTATTACAGGAACCCCACTTGGCATTCCTGAGAACACTGGAGAATATGAAGGTCTCTCCAAACACTATGTTATTGGGTGACTTCAACTACTCAAGCATTGACTGGGAAAACTACTCGAGCCCAAACACCCTCGCCCAATGGTTCCTTGAATTTATAAACTCTAACGCAATGAAACAACTGGTCACCACTCCCACAAGAGGGAACAACATATTGGACCTGGTCATCACCAACATGGGGACTCTATGTTCCACACCAGAGGTAAACCCCTCATTGGTAAGATCAGACCATAAACAAATTTCCCTGGACATCCATATCCCGTCCCCACCCCCAGCCAAGGAAATCACCGTAAAGAATTTCTCAAAAGCCAACTTTGCACTTCTCAAGACTGAGGTGGAATCCTTCAAAGCCCCTGGGCCAGAAGATAATACAGACCAATCCGCAGAATCATTTACAAATGCATTCTATGAGCACCTGCAGGAATGCATGGATCATGCTATCCCTAATAAAACCAAGACTCACTCCTCCAAAAACAGGAGACTGGTCTGGTGGACCCCGGCCATAAATAAGCTATACAACAGAAGGAGGAAGCTACTACATGACTGAGCAAAATCCCAAAAAGGGAAGGCATCTCTGATCAGTATTAGCAAGAAACTTTGATCCCTCATAAAATCATCAAAGGCCAACTTCAAAAGAAAAATTGCCCTAGACACTAAAGATAATCACAAGGCCTTCTTTAGTTATGTCAGGAACATGGGCGGAAACTCCCAGATATGCTCTGAATTGTTGCATAACGGTACAAAATATACCGAACCTACAGACATAGCCAACATTCTGGTAGACAGATTCAGCGCAAACGTCTCCCCCCACCCCCACCCCCCCAAAGGAGCAAATGCCTATCTCAACTGAATGTAACCTCCCTGACATCACAGATGCACAGGTGAAAGCTGCCCTCTCCAAAGCAAAAAACACAGCATCTATGGGACCGGACGGTGTCCCAGGCTGTGTCTTACATGAGCTCCAAGAAGAACTGAACCCTCACATTAAGTCACTGTTCAAACTTAGCCTTACTACAGGATATGTACCCAAAGAATGGTGTATAGCTACAGTGGTCCCACTCCACAAAGGTGGTGCCACAACGGACCCCAGAAACTATCGCCTCATAAGCCTGACTAGTCTGGTCTGTAAAGCTATGGAGCGTATTATCATGGAACTCAAACAAAGACATTGGGAGCCTCCAGACACTGGACCCTACCCAATTTGGCTTTAAGGGCAGATCTTGCCTCTTAAACCTAGTTGATTTCTTTGAAATAGTTACCAAAGCCATAGATGAGGGCAAGGTAGTCCACGTAGCCTACCTGGACCTCGTAAAAGCCTTCGACACAATACCCCACTCGGGCATCATAAATAAGCTTACCAGCTTAAATATCAACCCCTATATCACAATGGACAAGCCACGCTGCTTCGCAAGGGACGTCTTGCACCTGTCACCCCTGGGATTCCGGATATTGGCAAAGGCTCTTGCCACCCCCATAGTGCCTTTTTTAGGCAAGGATCTTGACACCCCCATAGTGCCTTTTTTAGGCAAGGCTCAAATTCTAAACCTACCACCCTAGAACACAAAAAAGGAAAAAAACTAAGGGTAATGCTGCTCAATGCCAGAAGTCTAAATCTCAAAATGCACGCACTCGAGGCCCTTCTCAGTATGGAGAACATCGATGTCTGTGCTGTGACAGAAACCTGGTTCAAGGCTCCTGAGAGCACCCCAGCACTATCAGGTTTTACCTCATATCATGCGTTCCGGCCCCAAAATCCGGACAATACCAAGAAAGGAGGGGGGGTATCCATATTCATCAAGGACACCCACACCTCAAGACTGGTGGCAACGCACGATGCATTGGAGACCATTCAGGTGCAATTAACCATAGGCAAGACTGCTCTGCAAATTGTAGCATGTTACAGGCCACCCTCACAAACTCAGGCACCTCACATGGCTTTCCTGAAAACACTGGAAGGGATAAATGTATCTCCAAACACCATCATACTAGGTGACTTCAATTACCCTAATATAGACTGGGAACACTACTCGAGCCCAAACACCCTAGCCCAAAAGTTCCTGGAATTCATAAACTCAAATGCCATGGAACAACTAGTCACCATCCCCACAAGAGGAGAAAACATACTTGATCTCATCATCACGAACATGGGAGCACAATGTTCAACACCGGAAGTATACCCCTCACTGGTGAGATCAGATCACAAACTAATCTTGCTGGAGGTCCTCATCCCACCCCCACCTGAAATAAAAAAGACCACAGTAAAGAACTTCTCGAAAGCTGACTTCACACTTCTAAAGACTAGTGTGGTCTCCTTTAAGGCCCCCGAGCCGGCGGAAAACAGTATTCAAGCCAGCTGACTTCACACTTCTAAAGACTAGTGTGGTCTCCTTTAAGGCCCCCGAGCCGGCGGAAAACAGTATTCAAGCCGCTGAATCACTTAGAAATGCCTTCTACCAGCACCTGCAGGACTGCATGGATAAGGCAATCCCAAGCAAAACAAAGACTCTTTGTACCAAAGGCAAGCGTCCAGTCTGGTGGACCCCAGCCATAAACAAACTCTACAACAAAAGGAGGAAGCTACTTCAAGATAGAGCAAAATCCTTAAAAGGTAAGACACCTTTGATCACTATAAGTAAAAAACTAAGAGCTCTCATAAAATCATCCAAAGCAAATTTTGAGAGAAAAAATAGCTAAAGACTCAAAAGACAATCATAAGGCCTTCTTTAGCTATGTTAGAAACCTGGGAGGAAACTCCCAGATATGCTCAGAACTAGTTCAAAATGATGTGAAGATTACTGATCCTACAGACATTGCCAACATACTGGCTGACAGGTTCAGTGCAAACTTCTCCCCCCCAAAAAGAGAGATATCTATACCAAACGATTGCAGCCCCCCAAACATCTCTAACGCCCAAGTGAGAACTGCTCTCTCCAAAGCAAAAAACACAGCATCCATGGGACCTGATGGTGTCCCCGGCTGTGTGCTCCACGAACTCAACGAGGAATTAAACCCACAGCAAGGACAGCTGTTTAATCATAGTCTCACCTCTGGATACGTACCCAGGGAGTGGCACACTGCGACTGTGGTCCCACTTCACAAAGGCGGTGCCTCCACCGACCCTGGAAATTACTGGCCCATTACCTTGACAAGCCTTATCTGCAAAGCCATGGAGAGGATCATAATGGACCTCATAAATAAAGACATAGGGAATTTGCAGACTTTGGATCCAACCCAGTTTGGCTTTGTCAAAGGCAGATCATGCCTTTTAAACTTGGTTGACTTTTTCGAAACAGTCACCAAAGCCATTGATGAGGGAAAGGCAGTCCATACAGCCTACCTCGATCTGGCGAAGGCCTTCGATCTAATACCCCACTCGGGTATCATTGAAAAACTCATCAGCTTAAATGTTAACCCATACATCACAAGATGGGTTGCAAATTGGCTGAGTGACAGAACCCACAGGGTCAGAGTTGCTGGCGCCATGTCAGACTCAAAGCCTGTCACAAGTGGTGTCCCACAGGGCTCAGTCCTGGGCCCACTCTTGTTTGGCATCTACTTTTCCGAAGTACAAGCAAACACAGGAGGGTTATGGCTGACCAAGTTTGCAGATGACTGCAAACTGGGCGCCGTAGTCGAAAACACATCTGACACAGATATCCTTCAGAAGGGTCTCGCAGAAACGGATAACTGGTGCCAGAGCCATGGCCTAAAGTTAAATGCCAAAAAATGCATAGTCATACCCTTTGGGAAAAACAAGGTTACTCCTAGCTACCATATAGGTGGCAATCCACTGAGCCAGTGATCAGGGACCTGGGGACCCAGGTTGACAGTAGCCTGTCATTCGACACCCATGTAGCTAAAGTAGTTAGGAAGACCTTCTACATTGCCCACCTTATCATGAAGGGATTCACATCTAGATCGAGGGAGGTCATAGTCTCCCTATACTCATCACTCATCAGACCGGTGATTGAGTACAATGCCCCATTCGGAATGTATCTGACCCGACACTTGCAGCAGCTGGAGAGGCCACAAAAGTTCCTCACCAAAAGGATAAAGGGTCTCAAAAATCTGTCCTATGCTGCCCGACTGAAAGAACTCCAGCTCTATTCAGTCGCTTACCGCTTGCTCAGAGGTGACCTTTGCCTGAAATACAAGGCCATGTCAAACCCAGATTTGATGAATATGCTTCACCTCAAAAAATCTAGATCCGTCAGAGCCACAAGGGCGGGAGACTTAAACCTCGACACGGCTATTAATAGGACGTGCTGGAGGGATAGATTCATCACCCAAAGACTCCCTATGCTGTGGAACAAAATCCCGGTATATGTGAGGCAGAACACCTCGCTGGCCTTGTTCAAGAGAAATCTTGACCAATGGATGGGAGATCGCAGATATACCCCAGGGATTACCTCAGTGTCACTGCTCGACAGAGGCACAGCAAAATAATGGGTATAGCTCCCCATACTAAAGGGGTGGCGTAAGCCACAAAACTATGGGCTAGGCTTGTAAATGCCCTCTGGCAGATAGCCTAGTATGAACCTATGAACCTATGAACAAGATGGGTTGCAAACTGGCTCAGAGATAGAACCCACATGGTCAGAATCGCAGGTGCCATGTCCGAATCCAAACCAGTTAGAAGTTGTGTCCCACAGGGCTCAGTTCTGGGACCTCTCTTGTTCGGTATATACTTCTCTGAGGTTCAGGCTAACACAGGGGGATTATGGCTGACAAAGTTCGCAGATGACTGCAAACTGGGGGCCATAATCGAATCTTCAGCTGACACAAGCATCCTCCAAAAGGGTCTCACAGAGATGGATGCTTGGTGCCAGAGCCACGGCCTCAAGCTAAATGCTAAAAAGTGCATAGTCATCCCCTTGGTGCCCACAAATTACCACATAAGTGGTAATCCATTAAGTACGGAAGAAGTAATTAGAGATTTGGGGACCAACGTAGATAGTAATCTCTCCTTTGATAATCACGTTGCCAAAGTGGTTAGAAAGACCTTCTATATAGCCCACCTTATCACGAAAGGGTTCGCATCTAGATCGAGAGGTCATTGTGCCCCTCTACTCGTCACTCATCAGGCCCATAATTGAATACAATGCCCCTTTTGGGATGTACCTTACCCAACACCTGCAGCAACTGGAGAGACCCCAAAAGTACCTCACCAAGAGGAGCATGGGCTACAAACAGATGTCCTATGCAGCTCGACTAAAGAAACTCCAGCTTTACTCAGTTGCTTACCGCCTGCTCAGAGGCGATCTATGCCTGACGTACAAAGCCATGTCAAACCCAGAATTAATGGACATGCTCCACCTCAAAAAATCCAGGTCCCTTAGAGCTACATGCTCCAGGGACGTAAACCTCAGCACAAAAATAAATAGGACATGCTGGAGGGACAGATTCATTTCCCAGAGGCTCCCCTCACTCTGGAATAGAATCCCAATTCATGTTAGACATAGCCCCTCGCTGACCCTCTTCAAGCGAAATCTGGACGCGTGGATGGGAAATTGCAAATTCACCCCTGGGATCTCTTCTGTGTCCCTGCTAGACAGAGGCACAGTAATCTTAAAAGGGTACCTTCTGTGACCTACTTTACAGAGGCACAGTAGGCTAATCTAATAGGGAGGCGCAAGCCAAATACACTCTGGCTAGGCTTATAAATGCCCTAGGGCAGATAGCCTAGTATCTACCTATGAACCTATTCGTAGGCCTGCACATACCTTGGTATCCACAGGGATGGGTTCCCCTCTGTTCTGTGTCGGGCGTGGTCATCACAGCTCAACATTTTGTTGTAGAAGGTCCCTGTCCACCCTATAGCACTCCACTGTCTCTAGCTCCTGTAGCCCCTGGTAGGTTACCCTGGGTCTGTCTCCTCACTGTGGGTTGGTTGACAGCATTCTCATCCTCCCCACCCTCAGCCTCTTCCACATGTTGATGCATGATAGCTGCTGCAGCCCCTATCATTTTGTTGTCTTTGTTTGTTAAAATGTCCCCGCTTGTATATACCGGTGGTGTAGAGTATGTAGGAAAAACCAGAGAGAAAGGTGTTTGCATAGTTTATAGTAGTATTCTGGGCTGGGCTGCTGCCTGTGTAATTGGCTGATTCTGATACATTTCACCTGCCAGCTATGCTAGTTCTCCTTGATTACATTCCTACTGTGGTTTTCCCTTCCCATTGCCTTCCTGTTTAAGCCCAGGGGCGCACCCCACAAACACAGTGCTCAAATGTGCACAGAGCTACTATTTCCTGATTTACTTTTTTTTCCTTTAAAACCTGATGCACTGTGCACACACGTCACCCACTTAGGCTATGTAAAGAGTGCTAGGCAGTCTGAGACACACACCCTTGCTTAGCTCTGCTAAGGTAAGAGCAACCTTGAGCCACAGTGCTCCAGTCCGCTTACAGTATGCCTGACTCACACCACTATGATGTTGGCTAACTCTTAGGCTTGAACCATGCTATTCCTGCACTTACACTGCTGGGTGCTGGCTAGCATTGACGGGAAATCTGGGATTCAGTATTATTCCTCTCATTTGCATAGGATTGCCTGCTAATGCATAGTTACAGGTCCCACACTGAGCCTCCCCCCTTAGCAACCACTGTTCACTGGCCATGTTGTCTTCTGCCTGCCATTGAGTATAAAAGCAATATAGTGATTTTGGTTAGAATGCTTATTTCAGGTTATTTTTCATATTTTCGGCCCAATCTCGTTTGCACACCGTTGCCCTATGCTTAAACAGCCGAAATCGACTAAAAAAATTTTATTTTTGAAACTGTTTTCCATGCCAATGGCCACATATTTGGCCATTGGTATGGTTTCCCATAGCATGCACACTTTATTTGGAGCTGTCATGGCTCCATTTTGTAGTTTGCAGAAATGTATGCTGTTACTAACAGAGTACATTTCTGCGCAATACACTAGTCCTCCACAGCCAGCTGACAGCTTTCTGGATCACAAATTCACCTCATTTGCATGTTTTTCACCTGCAAATGGCATAATTTGCATACAGGAGCTGCGTCCGTGCAGCAATAGTGCAGGAGTGCTCGTGCACGCCCCTGCAGCTTATTCCTGGATTGCACGGAAGCCATATTGCCTTCTGGAGCTCCTGCACTGTTCCTGCACACAGTGCAGGGCTTGCTGAATCCAGGGGTATGCCTCCTCTATTTCAATTTCTGATATGATGCTTATAAGCAATCCTAGATTCTTTTGATTACAAAAATTTTTGTAGATATTGTTATGTTTAACTAGAGCTTAGAAGGAGATAAAGTTGTGGTATGAATAATATAAATCATTTTGGAAAGTAATACCATTTTAATAAGTTTAAGCCTCTCTTCAAAAGTATAAATCCAATTATTAGTATTTTGTTTGCCTAAGAAATTGAAATATTGACCATAATTAATCTAATAATAAAATTAATGGATTTTATTCCGGAAATAATTATTGCTATAAGATCATGTCATTTGTAAATGATATGTTGCTGTCTGTCACTAACTTGAATAAATATATTCCTGAACTAATTAAAATTATTAAACATTTTGAAAATTACTCTGGTCTTCATTTTATTAATAACAAAACCAAATATCTATTTAATAAAAAGTTATCTTTTATTAAATTTATGTAAAACCACATTTGGTAGAGAGTATTATATTAGGAAAATCCTGGATATTCATAAGCGATAAATATTTTGATAAAATATTTATGAAAATTAAGAAATTAATACAGATTGGATAGAAGTCTTGAGAGTGAGACTGACACTATATTTGTTTTCAAGGGTATTGGCTGTGTTTGTTGGTTCAGAATAGTCATTATGTGTAAGTTCAAAGCAGTGTAGAGTATTGTTTCTTAGTTTTCTAACTTAGCTAGAGAAGGATTTATAATTACATTTGGTGCCAGATCAGCTTATATTAGTGGACTTGATTGTCTTTCTTTTTTTTTTTTTTTTTTTTGTAATGCTTTAGCTATCCTCGAGACACGGGGGTTTGGATATATTAAGTAATTTCAGGAAGTCTTTTTCTGTTCTATATTTCATTTATAGTGATAGATAACCAGGGTAGTTTGTTTTTAATTTGCCATGATATTTTGTTCTGGTAGTGACTACTAGCTCTATGCATTTTTCTAAACATGTTGGCAATTCCTTAGTAAAGCCTGCTGCTGTATCATGGTCAAGAACAGTGCAGTCATAAGTAAATTTTGAAGTTTTGTTATGGAGTATGTTGAGACTGTCAGGTTTGTAGTTCTTAAATTCATTGGGGTTTGCTGTGCAGGCTTTTGGAAGTTTAAAAGAGAAGGCCCCAAGTTTGTAGTCAGACTTCCGTGAGGAATGGGATACCAGACATATGATATGATTAGTAAGAATCAGATTAAGAAATGATGTTTCTTCTAGTAGGTTTATTTACTGACTTTTCAAGAGAATTTTTGTTTATTAAGTCTAGGAATTTGTTGGCATGTCCTATGTTAGAGGTATAGGTGTCGCAGTTTATTGAAGGGTAGTTAAATTAAAAAACAATGCAGTTTTTGTCGATAAGAAGATAAACATTGAGGAATCTTATGTGCTCATCAAGGGGTAACAAACATGTTTCATAACAAGCTATTATTTGATAATTTATCCTATTTAGAGTGACCTGAAGTTTAATGAGTTCAATTTGCAGATTCCCAGGGATCTGCTTGGAGGTAATGTTCCTTGACAAATATGGAGACTCCGCCACAGTTGCCATTGGGTCTGAAAGCATGAAAATCACAGAACCTCAGTATAGCCTCAGTATAGAGAGGGTGTTCTCTTTACATTTATATCAAGTCAAGGTAACTAAACAGACGTTTTCCACATGCAGGAGTGTCTCAAGATCAAACCATTTGGACAGTTCATGCTTCTGACGCTGAGGGGATTACTTAATTTGATCCAGTTTTGGGATTGATATGTTACTTATGTTGGAGTGTTTCACTACCGGACTCTGCCTAAAAATAAAAACAAAGGAATCTGCAAAGGCTTTCACTAGTATGCAAAAAGTTTGGAATGAGAAACAAATGCCATCCTTAAAGCAATCTAGGTTGTCGAGCATATTGCCCCATGCTGACACAGACTGGATCTCCCTGGAATGACATCAGCAATTTAACCAACTGTTGAAGACAATTTCCTTTTCTTTGTGTCTAGACATCATTCTAGGTGAACAAAGGAGTGTATTCAGGACTAGAGATTTCTGAAACCTCTCTCTGCATGTTCCCTGAAAGTTTTACATCTTGAGTGATTCAGTCATGCATGTAGCACCATCATACCATAATCGTTTTTGTCAAGAGTTCAAGTCCTTAGCACTGTTGTAATGTCTGAGATTCTGGAACATGAAAGACAATTTTCTGTAACCCTCTCCTTGTCTAGCCTTGTGAATGAAGTGTCAGTGTGCCTGATAACAGAGGCACCTATCATCCAAAACGTTTTTGTCGCTGCTTCTGCCATGGTTCAAAGTGGTGGATTTGATGTAGTAAAAAAACACCAATCCGAGGAAATACGTGACAACAATAACAAAACCTCGTACTGGCGAGAAATACACGACAACAATACTATGTTGAATTTTTCCTTTCTGGTTCGGCAGTACATTTTGTTATTGGTAGATTTGGAGTGTTTTGCTCAGGATGACTCTCTATGGGAGGTATGCATGAGGTGGAAGAGTGGCTTGATTTTTGTTGAGATAATCTTATTTTTAGGAGGCTTTGGAAGATATTCTTTTACAGCTTCAGCAGGAGACATTTTAGTGTGATTAGTGAAGTATTGTGGTGGAAGTATATGAAGCTCACAGGGCAAGTTTATAGGTAAGAGGGAAGCTTCCAGATTAACTGGGTATTTACACCTCTCACAAATGGAATCTAGTGTTGAGTATAAGTTCATTATCTATGAGCATAAAGTGGTTTGCACATCGTCTTAGACTTTGTGCTAAAAGTCCGGCACCAGAGGTGAAACTACCAGGCTGACCTTCTTTTCCAGTGCTTTGGTGTTTAAAGTAAATGCAGTAGAGGTATGTAACTGTGGTAGAATACATAAAATATACATAAGGCTTATCAGTAGTTGGCAGTCTTGTTTATAGGGTCATTGTTAAATACTAGGCAATCAGTCTGCAGGCTATTACAAACCTAGCCAGTAACTGGAGGTCAGAATCAAACCATGAACATTATATCTGTGAGGTAAAGACCTTGACCATTCTACCAAACTCTCTCCTTGTGAGCAAAGGTGAGAATCATACTCTTTACCTTGTGTCTGTAAGGTAAACACCTTAAGCATCATGCCAGCCCCCAACTCGGATATTACAGATTTTAAAAGCTAGATAAAAAAAGAGTAGTTTCATGGAATTTCATTGTGCACTAAGCAGGGAGGAATACATGAAACAGAAGGTATCTCAAGCTTTAGCAGTCAAAGGGGATTAATGCCCCATTATGAACCTTTAGTGACACTAATAAGACCAGATGAGATGAAAATAAGAGGAGCTTCCAGAGGCAAATTTTATAGTAAGAGTGAACTTCTAAAGAACCACTTAAGTTTAAAAGAACATCATTGACTGACTTGGTAGATAGTATACTGGATGTAGGGAATACAGTGATCGGGCTAATGAATTTAAATAGCTTAAATGAAATAACTGCACAAATGACATTTTCATGTTTGGTGACAACAGCCAACAAAGGAGGAGATGGATGGAATTTTGTGCTTAAATTAGTGTAAGGGTGTACAATGGGAAACTCAGTTGGTTTAAGAACTTAACAACAACATGTTGAGTGGGTGGGAAAATTCTTCATATACATAGCTCTGTTGTAGAATGGCCTAGAACTGCCTTGAAGCAATTACAACTCCTGGCCCTCACGAGAAATAAAAATAAGTTATGTACTTACCATAACATTCCATCCGTGTTGTCCATTTTCATTCTTCCTCAACCTGTGGGTCTGGTTCTGATCCTCTGAACCAACTTGGCTGCTATCATAGCTTGTGGTAACCAAAAGAAGTCTCGGGCTTATCTCTTACCCAAAATGCACCTATCCTACTTACCTCAGATCGAGTTTGCTAATAGACAGAGAAATATTAGTCATATGACATTGAGACTGTATTTGGAACCGCCATTCTATACCAAGGATAATGATCTGTTAGTCGCCCATTCTTCTAGAAGTCCAAGGGTATGTGGGTTGGAGGAGGGGGGGGGTTGAAGAATGAAAATGGACAACACAGATGAAACATTATGGGAACTACATATCTTCTTTATCAATGTTGTTAATTTTAATTCTATCCTCAACCTGTGGGACAGAGTTTTCAGCTACCTTAGATCTTGGGTGGACTCAAGGAAGGATGTTCCTGAGCACCATTGAACCAAATGATGCTCTTCCCCTGGAGATTGGATCCAGTTTGTTAATGACTAATAAAAGTATGAGGAGCAACCCAGGTTGCTGCTGCACAAATATCCATGGAGGCTTTAGACTGGAAGACCACTGAAGTCGCCACAGCTCTAGTGGAATGTGTTTTTAAGGGTTTCAGTAAAGCGACCCCCAATTTTTTGTAGATGAAAGAAATGCAATCTGTTAGCCATCTAGCCAATGTCACTTTGCTCACCATTTTTCCTAGTTTTGCATTTGAGATAGAGATGAAAAATCTGACCAATTATTTGATATCTTTTGTTCTGAAAAGATAAAAACATAACTGTCTATGAACATCCAATAAGTGTAAGCAGTATTCACCTTTATTAACAAATTTGGGGAAAACACTGGTAGATTGATGTTGACTTCTGAAACCACCTTGAGCAGAAATGAGCGGTTGGTTCTTAGCACAACCCTATCTTTGTGAAAAAACAAATATGGTGGTTTACAAGACAAAGATTGAATTTCTGAAATTCTTCTAGTGGAAGTAATGGCTACTTAGAAAATAGTTTTCCAGGACAGAAATTTTAAAATCGCAACGTGCTGCAGGTTCAAAAGGGGGTTGTATGATTATTTGCAACACCAAGCTCAGGTCCCAAGGATAGGTTGGATCTTTGTAGGGAGGCTTCAATGGGAGAGTACCTCTCAAAAAAGCTTTGTAAAGTTTGTGAGAACCAAGAGATGTCTTCAAATCCAATATAAAAATTGGATGTAGCTGCTAAATAGAGGACAAAGCCCCTGCATTAAACGAAGAGGCTAAAAAATGTTACAATCTTATGAATAGGAGCTGAAAAAGGGTCAACGTCATTTTTACATGTCCAAAGAACAAAACTTTTCCATATACTGTTGTAAAGTTTACTCATAAATGGTTTGTGAGAGGCCAAAAGTATGAGTCAGACAGGTGAAGAGAGCATATATTTTCTGGCTATTAATGGAATTGGAGAAACCAAGCTGTCAGTTTGAGGTTCAGAATGTCTGGGTGAGCCATGCCTGTTGGATGAGACAGAAGATCTGGAACTGGGTTCAGAATCCAAGGTGGGTGAATTAGATAAGGCCAAAGGAAGAGAGACCAAATATGTTGAGGCCAATAAGGTGCAATGAGGATTATCTTGCTTTTCAACCTGATTGATTTTTGTAGAAAGTTTGGAATTGGAGGAAAGACATGGAGAAGACCGGAGGGACAATTGTGGAATAGACCATCCTTCGGTGATTCCCCCTGAGGGGGGATTAGGGCAAAATAGTTGCTGCACTTGTTTAGGGGAGAGGTGAAAAGATCACAGCAAGGCTGACCTCATTGACAAAATATTTTCTCCATCACTTTTGGATTGAGGGATGACTCCTGAGGCAGGAGTATGCATATGCTCAGTTTGTCTACTATCACATTGGACTTCCTGGAATGTGCGTTGCTATGAGAAAGTGGTTGGATGAAATCGCCTACTGCCACACTGAGTGCTTCTCTGTTCCTCCTTGCTTGTTGATGTAGTAAACTACTGACATGTTGCCTATTTGAATTGTACTTGCCTGAAGGGAGAGCACCCTGGAAGGCCTGCAAACCTGAAAGCACTGCTCTTGTCTCTAGGACATTGATATGCTGTTGGCCTCAATGGGGGTGCTTTGGACCATGTTCCCCAGATAATGCTCCCCACCCTAAATGGGAAGCAGCAATGGTCACTATGACCTTGGGTTAAGAGGGGAGGAAAGGACCACCTTTTATGATTTGATCCGATTGAATCCACCATTTGAGATCTCTCTCTTGCAAATGTTAGTGATTGCAATCGAAGTTGACATTGGTTGGTGTAATACTGACCATTGTGTCGCAAGCAGCCATTGTAAAATTCTCCTATGAAATCTGGTTAAGGGTACTAGAGTTATGGCCACCACCATGGACCTCAGGGCCTGTAGAAATAGGTGTGCAGATACTCTCTTGGTGTTGATTATCCTCATGACTTGTGATTTGATTTTCGGTAGTCTCACAGGGGGGAAGAGAGGTTATTGTCTTTGTGTTCAAGATTTCTCCTATAAACTACTCTAAACTCTGTGTCAGTTCAAGGTGAAATTTTTCATAGTTTGATTATTCCCAGATGGGAACATGTCTGGAAAACCTGCTGTCTTGCCTCTAGCAGTTGATGACTGGTTGAAGCAGTAATGAGCCAGTCATCCAAGTTCAGAAACAGCTGGAATTCCAGTAGTCTCAAGTGAGCTGCTAATACTGCCATGCACTTGGTGAACACCCTGGGGGCTGCGGTGATACCAAAGGGCAGAACTCTGAACTGGTAGTGACTGGCTCCCAGCCATAAATTAAGAAACTTTTCTAATCTTTATATGATCGTATGCATCATAATGGTCTAATGAGCACAGTTGTCTTGTTCCAAAAATGGAAGAATGGACTGAACCATGACCATCCAGAACTTTGTTGAACTAACTTGTTTAAAATGCTGAAATCCAAAATTGGTCTCCAGTCCCCTGTCTTTTTTGGCACTAAAAGAATCTTGAGTAAGTTCCGGATTTTCTCTGGTCTGGTGGGACTTCTTGGATGACTCTTTTCTAGCAAAGTTTGAATTTGTAACACTGCCTGTTCCCCTCTGATCCAGTGAGACATCAGAGATTCTTTTGCAAATAGGAGGTGAAAGGAAAAATGAAATATCATAACCTCCAGAAATGATCCTCTGCACCCAGGTATCTGTTATTTCCAGCCAAGATCTCTGGTGCAAGGATAGATTACCCCTGACTGCCTCCAGAGGAAGGCAATTGGGCCTCCTTTCAGGAGCACTGAAAGGGTTTATCAATAAAGAATCTCTGTACCCTTGATTTTTGCAGGCCTCCTCTGCCACGAGGGTGGCAGCTACCATTGAAATTCTCCCCTCTGCCCTTGGGGTGCCACCTTCAAGCATGTCTTGAATGGACTCTTGGGACATTCTTGAATCACATTTTTCCAGTACTCCACTGATTCCTTGAAAAGTATCATTGAGGAGTAGAAAAATGCACGCCCACATCACAGGATCTTTCCATCTTTCTCACACCTGGACAAAGTTTCTTTTAACTTTAAGGCCAAGCAATGAGGTGCCATCAAAGGGAGCATTGATGAATGAAGACTTGAAGGGCTCCACAAAGTCACATAAGCACATCTAGGCATGCCTCCTGATGGCAACGCCTGACCCCGCTGCTCTCGTCATCCTTTCGGCTGCATGAGAAATGAGCCTCATGGATGAGTTGGATGTGAACTGAATGGTAGCCAACTGAGAGGCCACAAATTCCTGAACCTCTTCAGAGATGGATCCCAAAAGGGTATCTGAGAGCTCCTTAATCAGATCCCTTTGCAGCCTGGTGAAATGTGTCAAGAAATTCAAGGATCGTAATGCAAAGTTTGATGAAGCATAAACCCATTTCCCAAACCTATCCATTGCTTGAGACTCCTTGTTGGGTGGATTGGCTAGTTCCCTTTTGGTTGCTGCCGCAACAACTGTGGCATCAACAGGCAAATGTTTCAGACAAAACCTATTTGTCCTGTGGGGCAGTAATGATTTTGTAAGGTCTTTGTGGAATGGGTTCAATGGTGTCTGGAGCCTTCCACACCCACTGAGAGATCAACTCTGTGAGCTCATTGGTGGGTGGAGTCACCCAGAAGTTAGATTGGTGAGTTCAAAAGCCTGCAGGTATACCGAATCCTCAGACAAAGGATTGCTGGACTTCCAATCACCTCTCTCTTAAGATTTCCAGGATGTCTCCAAAGGAGACATCATCAGGAGGTGATATTGGGGATTCTTCGTCCTCCTTGAAATCTGTGTCTTCCATGATAGATTCCAGAGGACTCTAAGTGCTTCACTTGCACTTCTTCTTGGTGACCTCCTCAGTGGGATGATCTGGGGAAGTTTCAGAAGAAGAGGGCATTCCAATTTGGATTCCTGAGGTTTAGGAACTTGCTGTCCTTGTGGAGGTACTGGTTGAGACTCTGAACATAAATGTGATAGCAAAGTATGTTCCGATTAGGAAGGGATCGACTGGCTGACTGCTGTAGTCATAGCTCTGTCCATAGCCTTGAAAGCTGATCCACCTAGAAAAGGGGGGATCTTGGATCTGAAAGAGCAGGTCTGGGAACCAAGATCACCTCCCACTCCAAGGAGATCCCTCTCGAAGCAGAAGCCAGAGCTGAGATAATCTCTGCCAGAGCTCCAAGGTGTAGAGAAGGCTCCAACAACATTGGAGTCAACTCCAGACCCTCAGAACCAACAGAACAGATACGGCTCCAGGAGGTCTCTGGCTCCAATTGAGCCAAAGAGCTCAGAGCAATAATTGGTTCTGAAGATAGAGAATGGCACTGGGAAGCTCAGAACTGTAGACTCTAAACCTTCAAATGAAGTTAGAGAAGGTAGCAAAGGTAGTGTAGTAGAAGAACAGAATCATTGAACCATTGGGGTGGGAACCGAGGTGGATCCTGCCAGTCCTTGCACCCAGAGGATCTTTCTCACCAGTGTCTCCACATAATCTTCAGTTAGACTTCTAGAGGAATGGGTAGACATCACAGAAGGTGACTTAGGCCTCTCTAAATAGAGTGATGGAGGTCTCTCTTTAAAAATGAGGGAGAATAAGTAAGTCTTAAGTCTTGTAATTGTGGTGTCAGATCCATTGATGTAGCACCAAAGTTTGTCTTTGATCCATAGCCTTAGGCATCAGAGAAGTAGTCTGATCTGATATTAAGGGTTTGGTAACTGTCAGTTCTGAGGAAACAGTCTGAACAGGAGAATGTGACTTTTTCCTTACGGTTCTGAAGGAGATGATGGAAACAAAGATTTTTATCTCTTTGGACTTAGAACCAATGGAGATGTCGGCTCTGACAAAGGGCTAGAAAAGACAGATTTATTAGCTTTATCTTTAGCTGAAGTGGTTCCAGATAATTCCTCCCTGAAGGAAGATGGAAGCTGGCCTTTCAAAATAAGCTTATTTTTCTGCTTGACAAGAGCCCTACGACTGAAGGAATGACAAACTGAGCAGTCCTCTTGAAGGTGGAGAGGGTTGAAACAATAAACACAAGGAATGCATGTCAGAAAAGGGTATTTTATGGCCACATTTCTGACAATGCTTGAATCCATCAGGAGCTTTTTCTTTTCCACCATGTTTCTACTCACACGCACACATTCTGATAGAGAAAAAAAGAGGACAGTACAGCAAAGTTTTTTTTTTATTACAGAAGACTAGAAAGGTAGTAATTCAAAAAGGTTATATCAATGATGATAAAGACTACCCAGAATGTAGAAGAAAAATATCAACAATGATAGTGAGAGTACACCAAAGTTTACAGAAAGGGAAAGTAATGATCAAAAACTAATGAAATACAAGCATAGAATTTGTAAAGGTTTATAAGATTGTGAAAAATAGAGTATATGTATAGTGGATTAAGAGTTAGAGTTGAAATAATATAAAGAAATTACTTATCTGCTCAGAGCAATTGGCACCATGTCTCTCACGAAAAGTGGCAAATGAGATCGGACGTAACTGGGATAGGTGCATTATGGGTAAGAAATAAACAAGAAATTTTTTTGGTTACCAGGAGGTATGATAGTGGCTGAGTCAGTTCCGAGGATCAGAATTGGTCCCACAGGTTGAGTATAGAATGAAAATTGACAACATCAGATACCAAGGTTTAAGTCCAACAGTTAGAACACTTGAATGGTAAAATGCATACAGTTGTTAACTTGAATTCCTGACTATAGGCTTAAAGAGCTTAACTAAAACAGATGCTGACCATTAAAATGAACTTAAATGTTCATTTCTTTATCTGTGTTTTTTTCCAGACACACAGCTTTGTTGTTGAATGGCCCAGATCTCTTTCAAACCAGCAGCAATTTAAAAGAACACAAGACCAGGAAAAGAGTCTGGGAAGCTTCTTCATACAGTTAGCTGTGTTGTTGAATAGCATATAATTGCCTTAAAGCTATCACATTTCATAAACTAGCATGACTTTTGCCCCATCACAAGAAAAGAACAACAGTTAGAGCACTTAAATGACCATGCATTTACTGGAATTACTGACTATAGGTTTAAAGAGCTTAGCTAAAACAGGTGCTGACTTTACTTTTTACAACAGTCAAACATCTGGTATATAACCAGTCAAAAGTTTGGCTGTAGTAGCTAGGTACAGGAGCAGTCTATGGATGAAAATGACTGACCTTACTGGCAAGATTAAGCCAAGCAGTCATTAATCTGACTTTACAGGACTATTGTGTATTTGTGTGAAGCATATTGGAATATTTTATTGTGGCCATTTGTTTATCGCAATTGGAGATTTGAGGTGCTCACAGTCAAAGTGATTGATGCAGAGATGTCAGTATCTGTATGCATGTGTGAAAAATCAACTAATCTCCGTGGTATCCACGAAGTCTCAAACAATCCACTAAACCAGTATAGTGGGTCCAGAAACAAAAAGTGTAAAACTTCTGTGTGTGGAAGATGTTTAATCCATATAACACTGCATATTAGTAAGGTCAGATAATGGTAATAGAAGTAGCAAACTTAAACTTGTCCAAAGTCAAAGAAATAATAAAAAAAATATTATTTGAAATATTATACAGAATTACTAAGTATTCAAAAGTAATCCAAGCAGGATAGACAGTCTGTTTCCACTCGAAAATCCTTTACAGACTGTCTACCCTGCTTGGATTACTTTTGAATACTTAGTAATTCTGCATAATATTTCAAATTATATATTTTTTATTATTTATTTGACTTAGGACGAGTTTAAGTTCACTACTTCTACTACCTTTATCTGATCATATTAATATACAGTGATTATAGATATATATGGATTGAAAATCTTCCACACAGAGGAGTTTCTTACACTGTTTTGCTCATGTGTGAAAAATCAGTGCATTTTCTGATGGACTTGGCTTATTAGGAGCACTGTTACTGGTGTGTGTGTGTGTGTGTGTGTGTGTGTGTGTGTGTGTGTGTGTGTGTGTGTGTGTGTGCACATGCGCACGTATATGAAAAAAATAAAATCATTAGTTTTTATCTGTAGACATGCATGTTGTTGAAGGGCACACACTTAACTCTTTTGGGTAACAGTAAAAAGCAAATAAGTCATTCTGTTTCAAAAATGAGGCATAAAATGCATGAGAGAACATTTACACCTTCAAAACTTCTGGGTGTCTAGCAGCACCCAAATTTCCAGCTGTATACATAGGTTTTGATACAGATGTTTCTGCCTTGGGGTCCCACTTAATTTAAAATTAACCCTACTTGGAGACATGCCTAGAAGGTCAATCTAGGTTGTGTTGGAAGCTGAGGGACATTGTAGTCATTTCTTTAATTTCCTCATACTGAAACGTCAGAGGTATGCATTGTTATAGCTTGTGTGGGGGCTGTGGACAATGTGGTCATTATTTCCTAAATTTTCCTACAATCAAATCCAAGAAGTATGAGAGGAAGGTCACTGTAGCTTGCCCAGGGGCAATGTGTTGTCTAGGAGCAAGAATTTGGAATACATTATTGTGATAATTTTATCTGCTTTTCTAGTAGTGTAACATCAGTCAGGTGGCTATCTTTTTTAGTGGGTGTAAGGATAAAAAGACATGCTGTGTGTATACATTTGACCACAATAACTTGAAATAAATTACTGTATCCTGCTTGTTCTTTCTCTGTCATCGCAGTCTGATATCAGAGATGCACACAGAAAGTATCCATTTTTTGGGTGTACAGGTGAGGTGGCATACTATGTATATGTATAACAGCTTTAAATATGTGACTGTGCCCATTTGCTGTTAGTACTTTCTTCCCTTGCTGTTAGCACTTTCTTCCCAATCTCACACTAGGGGATACACAAAGTTACTATCTTTTTCTTTGGGGGGATATGGAAGCAGGCAGGCACATATCACAGATATGGTTTATATATCCTTGCAAGAATTTGTCTTCTCAGTTTATTGGAAACTAATATTTTGTCAACTTGGAACATTAACCCTTGGACACAAATTAGTTCTTCTTGAAGGAAAAATAAGACTAAATCTCTTCCCTCAGTTTTGATTTTGTTCAGAATATCAGTGAAGCAAAAACTGGTAACTGCTCTAAAATGCAACTTACAGCATCTGTAATCCCATGAGTTTAGCTAATTCTATTTATGCATATTATGCTGCAATGTTTTATATGCGGAATTATACCCAGGGATTCAGAAGCATAGTTTCTGCAATTGCATCCAAGCCACCACTAGATATATTACATGTACAATGAGCCTCAATGCTTATGTTATGCATGCAGCCAGACCATTGTGCATATCGAACAGCTTCTTATCATAGCCGCAGCAGCGATCTTCAGCCAGGTTGTGTTAGCTCACCTCACAGCCAGATTAAAGTATGAGCAGCTTTGATAAACATTAAAAGTGCACAAACACTTCTGGTTGGCACTGTGAGTTCTCACACACAGACTGGAAAATGATGTTGACAAAAATTATGTAGTGCACAGCAGTATATATGCACCGAAATGTTCCATGAAAGGGAAAATATGGATGACTAAGGGTTGAATTGAGGTTTCACAATAGCAACAGAAGTCTCGGAAGAGTGCAGAGGGGATTGGCCAACAAAGCAGGGTGGCAAAGCACAGTGGAGGAGGTGGTGTAACTATTTGAATATTGAATAATGTAAAATGTAGACTGGAGAGGTGGGATACAGTATAGCAACATAATGTACTATCCTACACAGTCCTGACAATATCAGAGTATGAGCAGTGAACCTGCATTGTAATGTTGATGTCATTAAGAAGGGAGGTATGACGGTCGACCCATGACTTCAGTCCACATGAGTCGACCCATAACTTCAGTCCACATTCTAGTATATTCACAGTTCTTTAGCAGGGGAAGCCACTGAAGTAGTCAGACTAACATATAAAGGCAACACAACACATATGCCGACTGTGAACTGAACATTGTAAAGCAACATACAATCTGGGATTCAAAGACCCCGACCAGTGCACTAACGCAGTAAAATTCATTTCATGAATACACTGTGCCATCAAAGTAGTTAGAATAAAGGCATTACCTGTACTTTCAGATTGGCATGTTTACATGCAGCGATGGTTGGCTCATTTCTCTGTGATTATAAACTGGCAATGGTGATACTCTCTGCCCACTGTTATGCAATGTATGATCACAGAAACATGATTTTGAATTATAAGCCCCTTTGGTCATTTGTGTGTGTGTGTTGTGTTAATCTATTTTGACAAGATTTAAATTTGGAACTTGGAGTATATGTTAAAAATGAAAAGCGGAAGCAAGTAAAGGGTAGAACACCAGGTGAAACAATTAGAAATGAGCAGGACAGAGGTGGGTTAGGAGTATATCTCACAACTTTTGAGCAAAGAATACTAGATGAATTATGATAAGAATGTTTTTTTTTTTTTTTCTGGTTAATGCAACACATGACAGCAAGAAAAAAGAAATATAGGTGAATGGATCTGAAGTCATGCTTTTGTCACTCATATTCCCTGAACCAGCGCATTAGCCAGCCATACCACACAGTCATTCATAAGAAAGATGTCAGCATAACATATTTTTAGGGAATGGAACATATGATAGTGGGTAAAAAAAGAGAAATACACCTGAATGGATTTAAACACATTCTTTATCACTCATATTCCCAATGTCAAGGCATTATCCAGGTATGCCACAGAAACTCAGGAAAGCCATCAGAAAAAAAAATGCACACATTGCAGGGGAATGGAATACAGCTGCCGACCGAAAACTGAATATTATAAAACAACATACCATCCTCAGGGGATTAAAAACTTGCACCCAGTACACTGAGAATGTACACATCATGTCATGAATACTGTAAATCTTGGAAGCCATTAGAAGGGAAACTATGAAGCATTTTTCCTAATTGTTTGGCTATGAGTATCAATGCTCAGCTCATTTGCACAACTGATGGCAATATCATTAGCACATGACAATGATTTTTGATGATCATCATTTTTCTTCATATTTGTCACAGGACAAGAAGTGTCATTCTCAGTGGTTATATATTGACATTGGCGTTGCTCTTTGCTAACTGTCATGCAATGTATGAACACAGAGAAATGATTTTGAATTATAAACTGTTTTGGGGCATGTTTGTCTGCTGTGTTAGTCTATTGTTTGAATGGAATATAGGTGAGAAATGAGAGTATAGGACGATGATGAAAAGGGGAAGCAGGAATAGTACACAAGTTCCGCAAATAAGGAATGAACAGGATGAAAGGTGGGAACATACCTCTTAACATTTTAGGTCAATAATTCTGGTGATTTACACAAATATTTGTAATTATTTACTTATAAATTATCAATGATTTGTCAGACAGCTAAAATTTATTGGATAAGCAATTGGAGCCAGTTGTGTATATTTGTTAAATATCTCGGAAGTTAATGGGTAGTTGCTCTTTTATTTATTTATTTAATTTTGAAAAGGGGAAGTTGGTGAAGGAAGTCAGGGAAAAGTAAGAGGTGTTTGTGGGGGGGAATTAGGTCATAGGAAAGACAGGTAATGACCAAAAGTTGTGGGGTAACACAGTGAGGGAGGGGGAACACAATGGTGAAGGAGGCATCGGACAAATGGAGAGAAAGCAATGGTGAGGGGTAGATTATACAACATACAGGGGTGGGAATAGGCACAAAAGTGAGAGGAATACTGAGTTTCTGGATAAGACTGAGGGTTCAGAGATGTAATCTCTGCCAGTTTAGACCCAGTGGGAGATTAATCGTTACTCAGGGAACCATCACCACTGGGTCTTGCCTCAGGCCTTAATGACAAGAAAAAGCATATTTTGAAAACCTGCAAAAGACAAATCAAAACAATCCTAAACTCTTCATGCAGTTCATAAAGAAACTACTCACATTAACACCCCTCCCAACAACAAATAACACAGATAATATAGCAACGCAATTCAACTCCCACTTTATAAAGTCAGTCATATGTCTCACCAAGCAAAATGTCTCCCAGATCCCCAAACTGTCATACTCAACAATAAAAAATACTTAAACAATAAACAAAACCTACTACCTTGGCTGCCAACAAATTGCTACCTGTGTATCTAAAAATAACAGCAGAATTCATGGTGTTCTCTATCTCCATTTTAACCTACTGCTACTTCTATATTTTTTATCCTACCATTATTTTTTCCTCTTTCCTCCACACATCCTCCCCCTCCAGCAACTACCTTAGTATTATCCTTTCTCCACATAACCCTTAAACTCTTACTCTTATGCCTAACTCTTTGAAAATCTATTCTTCAGTATAAATTTCTCTTCTACCACATTCCTCCTCCTTTTTCCCTACACCCTCCTGCCTCCCCTGTAATTGCCTTTCTTTTTCTCCTCTGTATTCATCTCTCCTGGCCCATCCTCATCATAATCTACTTCATGCCCATTCTAATGTGAGATACATTAACAATTGCATTTATAAAACTGTTTTTGATCCATTATTAATTTGAAAATACCCATGAGGTATCTTATTGGCATTTTAACTACTTTTGTAATATTTGCATCGAAGTTATATTGTTATGCACTGATGTATTTTTGCTTTGCTTTACTTTATATCCATGTAATTTTGCTTGCCTTGTTTTTGTCTATGTAATTTTTGCTTTGGTCTAGGGAACTTTTCTCCCCTGGCCTCCACTGAAAATGGGTTCATGCTGAGTTGGACTTTCTCAGTAAACAAATGTCAAATAGTAAAATAATCAATTGATAAAAACTATTTTCCTAGTATCTGGAAAATGTCATACATCATACGTCTTCATAAAGGTGGCAACCCTCTTGACCTGACCAGTTGCCATCCTCTCAATACTATATAAGATCCTAGCAAAATGCATACACTCCCAACTAATCAAATACTTGACTGACCAGAACATCCTCTCTCCCAGTCAACACTGCTTCCAGCTTTATCATAGTATTAGAACTGCCCTCCTCAGCTTTACCAATGCTGTCAATGAATTTGGAAATAATAGTGAACTAGTCTTAACAAAAGCAATTGAAACAGTTGCACACCAAAAACCCTTTCATAAACATGCTTCCATAGGTCTCAGTGTTCTAACTCTAACTTGGTTTCAGAACTACCTGTCTAATAGGAAACAAGCTGTTAAATGGCACCAAGGCTACTCTGATTTCCTACCAGTCTTGGTCAGCATCCCTCCATAGATCATTTCTAGGGCCACCTCTGTTTAATATCTTTATCAGCCTACACTCTGCCTTCAGACAAGCAACCATAGTACTACATGCAGACGATGCAACACTCATTTGTTATGCTCAGACACTATCCTCCCTACAAAATATCACACAATAAACATTTTTATCCACCAAATCCTGGCTAGAACACCTAGACTTGCTCATAAATCCTACAAAGACAAAGATAATGCTATTTACCCCCAAAACTACCAAGAACAAAAACTTTCATTTCACATTCTGTTATCTAATAACACAAAAATAAAATTATTTTCTCAAACCAAGCTCCCCTGAATATTAATAGATCATCACCTTCTCCAAGTCATTAAAAAAATAACTACAAACTAAGCTCCCTATATAGGGTGAAAAATGTTCTCACTGACGACTCTAGAAAATCGGTAGCAAAAATGTACTACTCCCAAACCTACTTTATGCATAATCTATCTGTACTAATCTCAACTCCACTGTAAAAAGCAAATGAGAAATGGCCTATAATAGAATTGCCAAATGTGCCACAAGTACCTCTGAAAAGACTCACTGTTGCATACCCCTAAAAGATTTTTACTGGGTTAACATTCCACACTAGAATGTAACCTTACAGTACTACCGGAACCCTCAGATCTAGTAACAGTACTCTCTTAAAATCAAATAATTCTGTTAGTGACTAACTTTTACTCTTGTGTTACAGAAATCTTGAATTCCATCATCTTAGAACTAAGACGAACAACATTTATTTAAACCATCACGGAAAAAAAATAAGTTGTTCGACAACTGGCTGTGCTCATGCACTGCTTCATGATAGTTTATAAATGCTACTTGTAAACACTTTTCCTTGCTCATAAATAGCTAACCTCCTTCTTCTAACTTGTTACCTCCATCTTTTCTCTCCATCCTCATCTCATCTAACATCTCTATCTCTGTATTTTCTGTCTCATGTTCCTGTGCATACTAATATTCTTTGTATAAAAAACATACTGACATCCAAAAATCCAACAGTCTCTAAAAACTCTAGCCAATTTACTTCATTACTAAAAACTTATTTTGCAATAGTTACGTGACATAACATGCTAACAATTTCTCATGTATCTCTATACATAGATCTTTCTAGTGATTACATGTATACAATTTCTGTACATACAATGTTTGACATTTCAACTGTAGACCCTAAACTGTACATACAGTTTTAATGCGCAAACATATCTGATTCACAGTGTAGAATGCCGTAATGTTTTAATGTATGAAAAAATAATATTTTCTGTATTTTGTATGTGTAAAAATGGCAGTTTTTCTCCTTGTACTGTGTAAAACTCCTGCTATCTTATTTTATGCATGTATGTATATGTAATGTTCTCTGTACTTTGTATCTGTAATAACGGTGGTGCTTTTCTTCCTGGACCTGTGCTGAAAATGGAATCCTCTCCAGTCGGACTTTCTTGTTAAACAAGGATGGATAGGTAGATAAGGTGGAGCTAACACTGTACAGAGATGCAACTGAATGACTTGTTAGTGCATGGTCTCCATAGGGCAGATGCAGGCATCCATTCTCCTGTCTCTTATCTACCTCACAAGCTCTGCTCATTGTTGATGGGTGACAAAAGTGTCACTTCCACTTGAACTGCTAACTGCAGGTACCACTGTATTGCCATCTAGTGCTGGGCTACTTGGTACAGGTGGTGCTAGTAGGGCAGAAGGTGTGGAGGTGACTGTAGCAGGCCGTGACCAAGATGTGTTGGGTGCCTCTAGTGGTGGTGGTGGTGGCAGTGGCAACTACTGCTCCCATCTGTGGGAGAAAGACAGGCCTAGCTGGTGGGTTGGGTGCAGGTTGCTGCATATGTTAGTAACAGAAATGGAGAAAAAAAAACAAATGTATGAAAGAGAAAGGATAGCAACAAAGAGGGCAAGGGAAGAGAAATTCAAACACAATGAATATTGTATTCTTAACTAGGTTGATACCATAAAGGATAGCAACAAAGAGGGCGAGGGAAGAGAAATACAAGCACAATGAATATTGTATTCTTAACTATGTTGCTACCGTTTAGTGAAGTGTAATATCCTTTTAATAGTAGGACTTCTACAGGTATATCATATACATGTTAGTCTGACTATAACATATGGAGGGGGTGGCCTAAACCAAAGGTCATCCTCACATGAAGTCTGACTTAAGAGATTACTAATTGCAAGAGCTGTTTATCAAAGCAACAGATGTATGCTTATGGCTAGGGATGCTCTTTAAGTTATGACAATTATAAAAATTGAACATGTACAAAATAACCATGCTGATCCCATAATAAAAATATCCAGCACTAGTGATAGACAGTGGACAGAGGACAGATACTTCTACTGTATATTGTGAAATACAAAGCAGACTACTACAAGTCATAGATATTATTTATATGGACCTTGTAATGGTGTATTGATGTTAGTTGGACAGCAAATATACTTTGCCATCACAACATTTTGGAGGGAGGAATTGAACCCTACAGCCATCCTAACAATTGCAGTGCACATAGACATAACATGATGACTTGTCCATCTATACAGGAGGCATGCAGAAGCACACATCTAACATTGTACAGTCATGTGACTACCTTTGAGCAATGCCAGTATTGAGAGATGTGGTGCTGCTGTCTAAAAGTTATGCATAATTATTTTGAATGGATAAAACTGTTGCAATGTCAACAGAGACATTTTTTCACATCAAGTTTGTATGCTCACCCCGGCACCCTCATTGATGCTCTAGTCTGCTCTTGTGCATTTTCCTATTCCTCTTGATGTCTGCAGGGATCAGTCATCAACAGGGCACAGTGAGATGCTGGTTGGTGGCATGCAGTGGCAGGTTATTGGTTTAGCTATGAGATGGTTTAGTACAGTGCTGAGGTGGTCACTGTGCCTTAATTCTAGCTTCCCATTGGCCAAGGAGGTCAGGCTTGTGTATACTCAGTTCACTATAGTGGTGATGGCACTATTCCCCCACATGTGAGATGCCAGTTGTATTGGCAGCAGCCTTGGCCAAACTATTCCACACATTTACCTTGTATTGTGACCCATTATAGCCCTCCTCCAGGAGCCTCTAGTTGTAATGCTGGCCGTATCTTACATGAACTCAGGCATGAGCTCCCAGCTCCATAGACACCCTATTCAACCAAAGCCTGAGCACCGGCTTCATCCCAGCAGAATGGAGGACAGCCACTGTCATCCCTCTACACAAAGGTAGAGCGTCCACTGACCCAGGCAATTATAGGCCCATCAGCCTAACTAGCTTGATCTACAAGGCCATGGAATGCATTATCATGGTGGCTTCCCCTACTTTAACTTAGTGGGTTCTATCAGTGAGCCAGTTAGCTACCCATCTGGTAACATACAGGTTGATGCCTAGCTGGGAGAGTTTATCTATTATGCCCAAGTGGGGAATAGTGTCAACGTTTTCAGCTAGGTAAAGGTAGGCAGTGTGCACCTTCTTCCCCTCGTCCATGGCTTTGGTGACTGTTTCAATGAAGTCGACCAAGTTTAACAGGCATGATTTCCCTTTGACGAAATCAGACTGTGTGCAGTCAAGCATTTGGAGGTTGCCAATGTCCTTCTTGGTCGACTTCATTGAAACAGTCACCAAAGCTATGGATGAGGGGAATAAGGTGCACACTGCCTACCTTGACCTAGCCGAAGCCTTTGACACTATTCCCCACTTGGGCATAATAGATAAACTCTCCCAGCTAGGCATCAACCTATATGTTACCAGATGGGTAGTTAACTGGCTCACTGATGGAACCCACTCAGTTAAAGTAGGCAAGGCCACCTCTAGTAGTAGACCTGTAACGAGTGGTGTATCCCAAGGATCAATCTTGGGGTCTCTACTGTTTGGGATATACTTTTCTGAGGTGCAAGCCAAAACCAATGGTCTGCAGCTGACCAGGTTTGCAGATGACTGCAAGCTGGGGGCTGTCTTAAATTCCTTTAGTGATGTGAACATCCTCCAAGAGGGCCTTACCCAAACTAACAACTGGTGCCAGAAGCATGGCCTCAAACTGAATGCTAAGAAAGGCATCCTCATCCCTTTTGGGGAAAATGTCATCCCCACTAATTTTCACATTAATAACAATGTACTAAGCATGCAATCAGTCATGAGGGACTTGGCACCCAGGTTGATAGCAACTTGACCACGTTGCCTCCATTGTATGTAAGACTTTCTACATGGCCCACCTCATAAAAAAGGGTAGTTCATCCAGAAACAAGGAGGTTGGCCCACCTCATAAATAAGGGTAGTTCATCCAGAAACAAGGAGGTCATAAATACTCCCCTCTTATCAGACCCATTGTCGAGTATAGTGCCCCCTTTGGCATGTACCTTGCCAAGCACATGCAGCAGTTGGAGAGACTACAGAGGTTCTTGACCAAGAAAATCCAGGGTCTCAAACACCCGTCCTATACAGATAGTACAGATAGGCTAAAAGCCTTGTCCCTATACTCAGTCTCATACAAACTGCTCAAAGGTGACCTGTGTCTGGCATACAAGGCCATTTCATACCGAGCCTTGATGGAATTGCTGCATATCCATAAGAAACTCCGCTCATGCAGCCCGCATGCAAGGCCTTAACCTGGTCTGTGACATTAATAGAACTTGTTGGCGGGATAGATTTGTGTCCCAAAAACTTCCCCATCTGTGGAATAGACTCCCTCTCCATGTCAAGCAGAGTACCTCTCTAGCCCTCTTTAAGAGGAACTTGGACAACTGGATGGGAAACAGAAAATATACTCCTGGGATCCCACCTGTGTCAGGTACTGACTTTGAGGGAACATGGGTAAAATTCTTGGCTAGGCTTATAAGGGCCTCCAGGCCAATAGCCTAGTATCATCCTATGAACCTATAATGCTTATGGAGAATGTTCAGAAAAATCTTGGAATCCTACTCACATCACCTCTGTGCTATAAAAGGATTACCCTCGCCTTTTCCACTAATAATTATCTCGCCTTGAAAAATCTCAGGAAAAAGTGGCAGAGAATTAGTGCTTAAAAGAGTTCTCATGTGCTCCTTACGTTGCTTAGTGATGGGTATTGATGGGCATCTAATTTTCTCAATGGACAGCAAACTAATAAATTATGGGCACTGTATTATATGTCCAATGGCACTTGTTATGCTTCCAGTGCATTTTAAGGTGTGAAACACGGCAGTCCTCTATACTCCTGTTTGCTACTGAGAATACATTCTTCACAGCGACTCTAGCTTCAAATGGTTAATTATCAGATGACAATTCTCTCCACCCTAACATAGTTGGATTTCCACTTGTACATGGAGCTGTCCATGGGTGCTCAGCCATGTGCATGGCATCATGTAGTAATCTTCATGATGTTTATCAAGTTTACTCATCATGCAAATTAAGCTATTCAGAAATAATAATGAGATGAACCCCAATTATCATAATCGTGGCACAAGAGGGATTAATCCACACTATACAAGAGCAGAGTGATTCCTAGAGCATCATCTCCCTACAGAAGAAATCAATTGTGAAATGTCTAATTCTGCAAACTGCTTCTGTTGAAAGCTTGCTTTCTGAGTCAGATAAATGCTTATATAAGGTAAATACTACTTCCCACAAACTTCCATTTGGCTATTGAATGCTTGTTTTGACTGTTTGTCTACCCAAATGTCTGTGAGGGATGTCATTTTGTAAGTTATTTTAAGATATGTTGGCCAAAACCGTCTCAAGAGGTAGATTGCAAATATATTAGCAAGCTTGTTAAAGGTGATAGGACACAACCACCAGGCTCATAGCCTGAGTGATGTTCATTACTATTTTAATGTTTTGTGCCTTACATCTATGTAATTAGCCACACACCTGGTGAAATTGGTTTTGTAATGGTCAAGTACTGTTTAGGTGCACTTCTGTAATTGTTTTGTGGGAATATGTGTTCAGTGCACATATGATGCATGTCATTTACTTAAAGATTATGGATAAACATATATGTCACTGTCAGGCACACAATGAGTATACTATATGGCTTAGTACTGTATGATTATTGTGCAGATTTTTAGGGTCACACAAGATCCACTGTTTCCCATGTCAACAGAGCTATTCCTAAAAAAAACAGGGCCCTAAGAAAAATGCTGGATCTACTGGCCCATTCACAAGCCCAAATTTACAGATACACAAAATGAGGTGGTATTAAAGACCCTCCATTTTCATGGCTGGCAGCTCTTGGATGTCCATGCCACTGACCAGTTCTTCTGTGACCATTATTATTATTATTATTATTATTAAATAAAACTCCCAAACCAATAAAACAACCAGTGAAAAAGCAAAATGTACTAAGAAAAACAAATAACACTGGTTGTAACAAGTTAGTAATGTTAAACCTCAGTTTTTTAACATGTCCTATCATGAATACCAGGTACTACAAGAGTTGAAAACTAGCTTCCATTGAGATACGACCCACAGATAAAGGAAGGGGAATAGTGCTGTTAGATAAGGAATTGTACATTAAACAGATGTTGGTTTTACTTATGATTATAATACATACAAATGCATGCCCATTAATATGGTCAAAGGGATTATAGATATCCTTTTTAGTATTTGATCACTGGTATGATATCTGAGTCCATCTTTAATTATTTTTCTGTTGAACATCCTGTGATACCCATAGTATATGGGTTACCAAAAATACACAAGGGCTTGAGAAATCCGCCAGTGTGCCCTATTGTTTCTAGTAAAGGATGGGCTACAGAACCCCTTTCCATATATATCGAAAAAAATTTACATCCAATTTTGGATAGTTGTTCAACAGTTTTGAAAGATACTAAGACATTTCTATGTGGGTAAAACCATTTGTAGATTGAGGGACAGGATAGGCGAACATGTAAGGGCTATAAGGAATAAAGACATACATAATACTCTTTTTATACATTCCGAAAGATGCATTAATTTTAAAAAGTTTGTGATAGAGTTGTCAAGAATGAACATGGAGGTAACAATGATCTGTTGTTGGAAAGTAAAGAATCTTTATGGCAGTTGAAGCTAAACGCTTCTATGGAACCTGGTTTAAATAATTTTATTTCCATTAAGCCATTTTTGCAGATTAGACATAACCAAATTGTTTGACATATCTAATTTTCAGGATTTATTTTAAAAAATCATGCAGAATATAATTTTAATAATTTCAAGTAGATTTAGTATGTTGCTTAATGAATGATTAAGAAGTATTCTGTTACAATGTAAAAAAATTTTGGAGTATATTTTTTTTTTAAGAAGAATAGGCATTTGATAGATGTACTGTCTCTTTAAAAGTTTGGGTGGGAAAAATTGTGGGTGGGTGCTTGTGTAGTTACAAACAGTATCTGTTACTATTCAACCTGTTTGAAGACCATGTTTAAACAACCCTGAAGATGCCTTTGGATTATCTGGCAAAAGTGCTTAGTTATTTGAATTGCAAGTGCTTTGGATTGCAATAAACAGTTAACTGCACTGGTTTCGGTAATTGTTTTTTATTTTTTTCACATTAAGGAACATCCTACCCACTCATTTAAATTTTGTGTCATTGACAATGTTGAACTAGGGGCAAGGGACGGTCCTTTTGATGACAACTTAGAATTTTTGGAAATGAAATGGCAAATCAGGATGAATGCTTGTGCACATCCTGGTTTGAATGATAGAATTTCTTTATGTCCCTTACTCAAATTGAAGTCTGCATACTGCATTCAATTTCATGTCTTGTAGTGTGGGAAAAGGGGCATGGTGATTACTGTATTGTATATATGATTATGTTGTATATTTATTTACTTGTCATTTGGTCAAGATGTGTTTTTTGTATTTACTTATTTTTTATGTATATATATTTTATACATTTTATGATTTTGGGGTTTATTTTTCAACAAGTTCGTTAATTGTGTAAGGGGGTGGGGTATGAGTTTTTACAACCAATGATTTGGTAGGAGTGTATGTTTAAATCTATGTCAATGGTTATAAGTGTATTCTGACAAAGTCTTTTACTAGCAGACTAAAGCGCTCAATAAAACCTGATTTTTGGTACCTGTCGAGTTGTGGTTGGTGCGTTCTACTCTAATTGTACCTGTTTATATAAATACCTGAACTGGCCAAGGAGAATACCAAGGTATTTTTGTTGGTGGTCTGCCAAGGTCCTTAAAGATCATGTGTAAAGCTCAATATTACCTGGCATATTATTTCTGAACATGTGATGAATTTTTCTCAGAATATTCTGATCACCATAAATGACTTTTTTTTTCTAAATATTAGTTCTTCCCTTTTATCAGCCTTTGACTTCTGCTTACTTTGGGTTTCATTTTAGTTTCAGTTTGAGCACAGATGAGGTTCTAAGAATCATGTACATCTAAGTGTTGATGACATCATTTGGTTAGTGGTATTTTTGTAAATATTTTCTGCATTAGTGGCATGCTTAATTTGTTGCATATATGTAGGTAGTCATTTGCAGTTAGGCTAGTTATAATTGCAATTGTTAAGCTATAGGTAAGAGTGTTTTTCTTCAGTTGAAGAACAGTTTGTTATTTTGTAAGTTTTATAAGATGTTTCTGCAAGATTAAATTTTGTATTGTGTAAATGAAATGAGATGTGAAATATACCGACAGTAATGAAACAGAATGGGGCACAGCTGAAGAGTGACAACTGACTGGTTTTCTGAGTTGTTATACTTGCTTAATAACGTCAAATAAGATTAACAAATACATTTAAGTAAGTGGTGTCTATGACTTGCTATTGAAAGTACAAAGTTTGTAATTAAAAAAAAAATGTGTAGGAGAACAAAGGTGTAAACAATAGCCTCATGAAAGTTAAGGAAAAAAAAGTCATGGCAGTGGGACGTGAGAAATGAAATATGGATATCTGGTTATAGCATAACATAACAGATAGTGTAGCTATGGCAATTTAAAATGCATAAAGATGGCAGATGCTGCAGAGAGACTTTTTACAGGTTAATTAGTGATGTGAAACTATTTATCTGAAATTTTTTTTCTGTAGTGGAAGATTTTGTTTCACATGCTGTTGAATTCATAAGAGTTAGGATAGCTCACTGAAAGGGAACTCTTTGTGACTGGAAAATTCTTTAATGTAGGGACAATGTGAAAATGAGTTTGTACGTGATGATGGACAGAATGTAGTTTTCTGTGCATCTTAACTCTGTTATTGTCCATTGCCTGAATGCTTTGTTGAATGTATCATACATTATGTTCCCACTGCACTGGTCAGCTGAATAATTAATCCTTACCTTTTTGGGAGAGAAGGAAGGATATACTTAGTGAATGATAGAGTGTGTGTGTGTGTGTGTGTGTGTGTGTGTGTGTGTGTGTGTGTGTGTGTGTGTGTGTGTGTGTGTGTGGTATTTGTTTATATATGTGTGCATGTATTTGCACGTACTCATTAACTAAGACTATACTTTAATAACTGTTATCTCTCCCCCTTTCCCTCCCTCTCTCTCTATGTATTTATTTATTTAGTTATTATTTGTATTTGTTTTCCGGGGTAGAGCACTGATGTATCTGTTTACAGATAGGCCTTTACACTTAAGTAAGTCGACAACAAGTCTTTTGGAATCAGGACAGACTTACACTGAGAACAACCTTTTTGGAATATGGCCCTATATCTTTCATTTATATTTCTGTCACTTCTATTTGTATTTGCTTTTCTGCAATTACTACTCACAAAACTATTTGCAACTGGAAGTACATTACATTTTGCCTCATAATCTACTAAATGAGTCCGAAACACAGTCTTATTTACATATCACATAGGAAGGATGAACATGGTAATTGCCACATTCAAGTTGATGCCAAATCCAGTCAACAAAATGGCAGTATGCCTTGTACCAAAGCAATCTAAAAGTAAGAATTGGAAATAACGGTAGTACCACTAAAACAATGAAACCTGAAAAAAAAAGAAATCATTGCATCTAGAATTATGAAATTAATATAAACTGAAAACAAATAAGTACATAAATAATTGTTCAGATAAAGATAGCATCACTTAAGTAACAAATAAGCATGTACTCATTAAGTAACTCCATATCTCCCTCGGGTCCATCAAACTCAATGTACACCCAGAGGCATGACAGCATCACCTCCTTGTCACAACGTGCAGACATGAGGGAACTTGCATGACGCAAGTAATCCCTTCCATATGTGAAGACTCCATTACAGCACCATCTGAATGGCAATGGTGACTCTCCACTAGAGCTGGCACATCTGCAGTAACTATAGTCAAATCTTAAGAACAACAAAAATAAATGCATTTAAAAAAAATTCTATCGACAGGTTGCTACATATGTGTGTGCGTCACCTAAATGAACCCACAACAACCCCTCTGAAAATTAAAAAAAAAATTGTAATTTTCCAACCAAAAAAAAAAAGAAGCAAACAAACACCTTCACTATCAATATAACAGTTGTACACTATGGATATGGAGGCAACCATATAAATAAAGACATTTCATATATGTACATTTCTATAGGGGAAAAAAATTGAAGCATGATTATTCATGCATACTAAGCACTGGACTCCAACAAAAAAACACATATACATTTTGAATTTTTCTCAAGAAACTGTAATTACAAAAGACATTCACCAACAAAAACAATGTCCTAATCTAAAAACACAGCCTACTGCAGCAATGAACTGGCCAGTGAATATGTGCTGTATCAACACACCTCTTTAAAACCATGAATATTAAACAATGACATGGAAAATGTATCAGAACCAATGTTGTTGTTGTGTCTTTAGGCTTTTCCCTGTTAGGGGTCGCCACAGCGGATCTCTGGTCTGCAAATGATTGGCAGTAGATTTTTACGTGCCGAGTTGCTGGCCCTGACGCACAACCTTCAATGAAGGTATGCCCATTCATGCATGTCTCCACACAGAAGACGCTCTAGCTGAGAATCGCACAGGACAACGTTTTACGGTGAGGCAACAATGCTACTGCAGCACCACCACCGCATAATATCATGAAAAAGGTACACACCTCTCTGACATTTAAATATTAATGTTTAAAGGGCCAAGACTTAAGAACTGGCTTCAAAGACACATGTTCATTCAGCCCTGGAAATTCCTTTCAAAAGAAGTATCCATTTTATTTTATTTTTAGTGATATTCTTAAAGTCCCCACCTCTCAAATTTTTGGACATTAATTCTAATACAAGAAACTTAAAACTGTGCCTGGTCCCATTATCTGTAACATGTTGAGCTAATGGACTTTAAGTGTGTCCCCCTTGTGTTCTAGAATCCTATCTTTAAACATTCTATTGTTCTTCCCAATGTAGAAAGCATTACACGTCGTGCAATTCTGTTGGTCTTCCCAATGTAGAAAGCTTCACACCGTGCATTTAGCATAATATATTAAATTCTTGGTTTTACAATTAGGATTGCCACATTTTCAAATGGCCAAAGTGGGAAATTTTTTTGTAGAAATGTGAGATTTTGCAGGATAAAAAATACCCATGACCAGTACAAAGGACAGAATGTCACTTTTTGCCAAAATAGAAGCTTATTCTTGTAGCATTTGAGCTGCTTATGCTATTTCATATAACATTTAGGTGTTTCAGATAAAAAAAAAAAGCATATGTTCTGTGCAACTATTAAAGAAAACTTGGGAAATATTTTTGTCCTAAACGATACAACCGTCCAAAGAGGGACTGTCCCTCACAAAGTGGGACAGGTGGTAACCCTGCTCATCAACATAAAAATCAAAACTAATTTCTTGCTTAGTTTGTGAGTGTACCAGAGAGGTACAGCTCCATATATATTTTGACAAGCCTTACATAGTATACACTGAAATGTCCCACATCTATCTGTTGTATCAAAAAGAATCTGTTCAAAATTCGGGTTTATTATCTAAAACTCTCCTGAGATCCAAATTAATCAATAAAAGTTTTTGAAACTTTGAGCGGTTTAAATGGCGATTGCCATGCAACGGGGAATGGGAAATTTACCATATTCTTCATTGTAGTACAATCTCAGAGTTGGTGTATTTAATTAGCAGGGTGTGTGGGGGGTGCTGCATAAACATAAAAAAAAATTTTTTATTATTTTGTTTTGTTTTTACTGAAGTTTCGAACTTTCAAAACTTCGATGTTATGGCCTAGATCATATAAAGTTCGAAGTTTTGAAAGTCTGATTTTTCCAAAGTAGATCCATATATACACACATACACACACACATATATATATATATATATATATATATATATATATATATATATATATATATATATATATATATACATATACATACATACATACACACACTGTTTTCCTTTGTCAGTTAACTGTTATAGAATGACTTTCTGGCTACTGTTTGCGGATGATCAAATGAGAGGGAATTATCAAACCAAGTTGCATGGTCTTTAACAACATTATTGTTTTAGAGTGGGGCATTGCCTGTATTGTATGCTCTGGGAAGGAAATGCCTACCAGATATGGCAATATATATTTTTTTACCTTTAATCTGATGTCATTTTTTAGAACAAAAGGAGTTTAGAAATGTATGTTTTTGGCTAAAGTCATCTTCCAGCTGATGAAGACTTGCACATGATTCCCGGTTTACAGTCATATGCAAACGTTATTACCCAGAGGTCTTGATCTATGGTCTAGTGATTAGAGAAGTACATTCTGAACAAAAGAAATACCACCACACCACTCGTCACCTTCATACTTTCTGATAAAGCACCAGATAGCCACATCAAGTGCATTCTGACTGTTTGCTCTGCATCATACTACATAGGGATATTTGTAATGTGTTATGCTTACAAATTATGTTAATATTGGGAATGATGAAATGAGTTGGCCTGGTCAAGATTTGCTGTGTGGACAACATGACCACTGTCAATGTGTATTTTATCTGCTCAGTCTCTCCATGTTGTTCCCCTGTGCTTGTCATGCATATACATGCATGCACACACATTTGTAAACCACTGCTAACAATATGGGGAAGTGAACATGTACGGCTTGTGAAACTTAATATGTGTTTCATTCCTTCACCCTTCTCCATATCAGTGCAGAGTACCACATCAAAGAGCCTCACTCACATGTACATGCAGACATGCAACGTTTTTCTTTGTAGTTATTGTTACTTTACAACTGCCTGGTCTTATACATGTTGCTACATACTCTTTTTTGTATCCCATCTAGCAACTTCTGTGGTAATGCAAACTGCTAGACAGTCCCTGCTTCCTACTATCAGCCTTGAGATTTCTCTAGCGGAATGGTTAAGAAAATAACAGAGAAGTACCAGAAGGTGCAGAAGATGTGGTAGGAATCATGCTGATCTGCTGAAAGATTTTCAGTGAATGTGAAAACTGCAAGAATATGTCCTCGCTGGAGCCTCAAACTATTTTTGGGAAGGGGGGAGACGAGCCATTCTTGCATATACCTACTGCGAGGTTTCACAATAGTGAGGTAAAGAGCAGACTCGATTGGCACTGAAAGCAGCTTTCAAAATTTTACTTTGCAGTATCAGCATTTGCTAAAATAGTACATGAATAACTGACAGGGTCTCATGTTGTATACATGGACTTTAACTCATTAACACCTAAGTGGTGTGGAATGTCACACCTCTAGCAACCTGTATACCTGTATTCCAAAGCATTTTCTGAAAAATAAACTTAAAAAGCATAAGATAAATGAATGTAAATAGTTTGTGAACAATAAAAGCTATTAAAATTGTACAAATAGCAATGTCAACAGTAAGAAGTACAGTCAGTGCATTCATAGTCTTTTCCATAAATACTGTAATATAGTTTTGTAAACATTCACAAATTTTCATATCTTAAACTGTACAACCTAGATATAGATATTGTTAGAACATTTTATTAACCAGACATATATTTTCACATGACAACAAGAAATTCCTCTAAGTGCATGTTTACTGAGATATTTAAAACAAATATGAAAATATATGCTTAATTGTATAATTAGCAAAACAAATAATACTGGGTATCTCTCAAGATGTGCAACGTATAGTGCAAGTATCAGACAATTTTCTTAGTAACATATAAGGTTTCTCTTAATGTTATGCAACAATTTGTAAGGCAGTTGTTTTTTGATGTATGAAGTACATATATAAATGTTGCTTATTTTCATAATTACTAGAAAACAGTTAATCTTTCCAGTATAGTGTGATATAAACCAGCATTGACAGTGAATTGCCATGTCTCTCACATTGGTACTGTTGCCTCACAGTAAGACGTTGTCCTGTTCCATTCTCAGCTAGAGCGTCTTCTGTCTGGAGATATGCGTGAATGGGCGTACCTTCGTTGAAGGTTGTGCGTCAGGGCTGGCAACTCTGCATGTAAAATTCTACTGCCAATCATTAGCGGACCAGAGTTCTGCTGTGGCGACCCCTAACTGGGAAAAGCCGAAAGACACAACAACTCGTCAATAACATGTAGGTTTGTCAGTTATGAGAATATGAATATAAATTTGAAAGGGCAAGCAAAGATTAATTTCTCCACTGCAGGACATTGCAAACTGATAATCGTAGTGGCATTGTGTTAATAACTCCTTGCTTTTTCTAACACTACTTATTATTATCTGTTAATTACTTAGGTAAAGAAGCCAGACCCAAAAAAGTACTGGATGCCACAAGGCGGCATAGGTGTGAACTGCAAGTATACAAAAGGCATTTTAGGCTTGAATGAGTTAAAGCCTTGATTTGTTCCCACACAAGTTGCTGATAGGAAAACTAGAAGGGAAGGGGGCTAAGGCCAAGACTTGGGGACTGAATTGCTACATGGTTGAAGGGTAGGACACAGAAAGTCGTGGAAAGAAGAATGAAACTAGTAGTGTAGTGCAAGGTGTTAGTCCTGAGAACAATACTGTTCTGTGTGTTTTGTACATGTCTGAAGGAACAGAGAATACATAGCTCTTTGCTTATTGACAAACATGTAGATAGATACAGCTGTGGAATATAGAAGGAAGAGTCTGAAGAAGGCTTTGAAAGTCAAAAAGGCTGAACAAGTGAACAGAAAGGTGTTGTCTGAGGTTCAATGGAGACAGAAGGACCATGGTACACTTAGGCCACAATATCCCAGGTGTGAAGTATCACTGCAGGAGTCAGTACTGATGGCAGCAGGGAAGGGAAAAAAATCTTAGGATGTTGATCAGAGCTGGATAGGAGTGTCAGGAGCAGAGGGTAGAGCACAGTGGCAGCACCAAACAGAATATTGAGAGGTATCCACAGGGAATAGATACCAGAAACAACAAAATAATTATTTTTGTTTACTGGGCCCTAGCCAGGCAAACAGTTTCAGTGTTGTGTATTTGTAGAGGCCATACAAGGAAAGGGACACCAAGCTGCTTAATGAACTCCTGAAGAAAGTTTCCAGAAATGTGTGTGGGATGGTGAAGAAATTATCTAAGCAGAGACCTTTTCTAGAACATCAAACTTTTATAAAAATACTGTTTTTGATTCTTGGAAGGAAAAGTGTCAAAAGTAAAGAAAGGCAACTTGAAGCATGCTGATTGATGGCAACACTTTGTTTTACAAATGTGAATCTAAGTTTAAAAGATTTAGAAACGATTTGCAATTGAGAATATTAGGAATAATATAGGATATCCTTAAGGAAATTATTATAGGAAGACAAAATGAAACACTAGGACTTTCTTTCTTATAGTTTTGTTGAAACTAGTCACTTTATTTTAGAGTGACTATTTTTATACAAAAATGTTACTTTTACTGATTGATGCTAGTGTAATCTGAACATTTATTTTATTGAAAAGCTCTGTTACTTTTAACAAGTACTGTAGCACTTATGATGTCTAATTGAGCTGTTTCCTACTCAAGCAGATGAATCATGAGTTTAATATTCCTTATGAAGCATTTCACTTGAACACCCCTTCCTGCATGCAGCACTGTAGAACCAGAACTGAAACTTAAGCCAGGTGGCTGCTGTGGGGCTAGAACCATTCATATTCCCTTGCATCAAGGGTGAGAGACCTCAATCTGTTTAGCCAGTGGCACTGCTCCCTTTCTGGTGATTTGATTCTTTTTTTTCTTGAATTCTAAAAACCGTTCACAAGGCCAGACATAGCAGAACTCCCTTGGTATTGATGTGGCCCTGATATCGCCAGATTTAAACCACTGGCTGTGGCTAATCTAGATTTTATAAATAGAAAAATTTTTAGCCACAAACCAGGCTTTATTCTCAGACCCAGCTATTTCATCACTGCAAAAGCTTAATTCAGACATTCACTTTAATCAGTTTACACTGGCACTTTTTGATGCATGCAAACATGGGAAAAGGAGGTTGCTTACTCTTGACGTTAAAAGAATTGCTACCATCAAGCAAATTATCCGTTTTTAATTAAGAGGAATTTAACTAAAATATAATGTGTACACACACACGCATGCAAGTGTGTGGACACATGCAAATATATGCATACATGTCATATATACATATATGGTTATTAGAAAGTATAGCACCCTTTAGGATAAATTCTACAAATAATATTACATAAGTAACAGCTGTGAAACAGCTCATATTGACAACATGGAAAAATCTATTAACTTCACATGCAGAATGAAGTAGCGACACGTAGGAAGATACATGTCTGATACAACAGTCATCACGCTTCTTTCCAAATCTTTATTTTGCCCACTTGCACTGAGGCAACAAGAGGATGATTAAAATATTTACTGTAAAAGATATTAGTTATAAGAATGAAAGTATAAACCTACCATTTTTTTTATCTGTGTTGAGCAATTGTCTATTAAACTTAGGCTGTTCTACAACTGACATTGTGAATCAGTAAGAACAAAATATGTGCTTTCAGATCTTCAGATGTTTAATGTGTCTATTCTCATACTCTTATTACATTACTAGATATGAAATGCAGAAGTGGCAACTTGCTAGGGGTTGTTTTACTAAATTAACAACCCAATGAAAGTGAACATGAAAGAATACCAGAACTACTACACAAATACCTCTCAAAACATTGAATAAACCAAAAGCACATTAAAAATGTCTCTGTCTGTCACACACACACACACACACACACACACACACACACACATATATATATATATATATATATATATATATACATACATACGCAAACATTGTGCAGTACTGCAATGTACTCAAGTGCTGAAGTAGCAACATGCATTTCTTTTTTTTATTTCTTTCTCTGTATTACTTCTGTTTTGTTTCTGGCTTCATTTATGATTTGCTGTATTTGTTTGTGCACAGTATTGTTCATACATAACATAAATAGAATTCCTCTCTTAAAAATCAAATTGATATCAATGCACCCTTTACTCAAGAAACAGACTTGCATGGTAGGACAGACAATATCAGCAAGAGATATGTATTACCGTTCCTGTGAATCACTTTTGCTTGTGCACAGTTTACACGTAAGCAGGGAGATTTAACATGGTACACTGATGTGCACTACTGGTTCTGTGATGTTGTGGTCCATGTACATTGATGCTCAGTTCACAAGGAGAGGTACACATAATAGCATGTGAATCTGAACAGTGAAACAAGTGCATTCGTTGAATTGTACTTGATTCTGCATTGCCTTTGGCATACTATGTGGAAGAAATGTGAACCAATCTGCATGATATTTGAGGTTAAATAACTAAAATCCAGACCTGTAGTATTCAAACAACTCTGACTGCAAGCAAGAAAACAATTTGCTGGCATAAAAATGTTACACTCCTACATATGCATCTTATTTCAGCTACATAAATATAGCCTAATACTAATGAAACACTAAAGTGAAGGAACATGAGAAAAGTCCCCCTCATTGATCTCAAGACACAGTACATCTGTAATTTGTTTGGGGGTATTCATTGATGTTTTGAGGGCCATAACTGCAAACTTTTGAAGAGTGGGACTGCAAATGTAAATATATATATATATATTCACACCATGTATGTCTTTTTAGTTATCCAGGAACAGGGTGCAAAGGTATAAAGATCCCTTATAAAAACATTCTAAGATGTTACACTGTTAACATTTGCTGTATTTCTTATAAAGTTACAATTTTTTTCCGAGTTGTGGGGCTGGCAATTGCAGGTCTTACATTTGTGATACAGAGCCATCTGCTCTGATTATCTGACAACATCAAATAACTGGCATAAGCATGGATGTAGCCAGGACTTGACAAATTATATGCAGAGAAGCCATATTATAACCCTTCAGTAAAAGGCATGGGTAATGCCATATGCACTGAAGTACACAGCACTTTATTCCTTCCTCCCCCCATAAA
The DNA here is from genome assembly GCF_019279795.1 of Protopterus annectens. NCBI lineage: Eukaryota > Metazoa > Chordata > Ceratodontiformes > Protopteridae > Protopterus > Protopterus annectens. The sequence continues at coordinate 1,691,791,156 of NC_056735.1, forward strand.
AGTTACAGGTCACGCAAAGGCATCGCAGAATGGATTTATGTTTCATTGAAGAAAGTTTCAGCAAATGTAAAAAAAAAAAAACCCTCAAAAGCAGTTGCCTAAAACCAACTTCAGTGATTATTAACCCCCACAACTCTTAGAATTCTATGGGTCTATACTAGTTTGGTGAAATTCAATTTCAGTGAACACCTAAACACTGACTGCACTTTAGCGAAAATCATTTCAGCAATTCGCTGAATTTACCAAGGGCAAAGTAGTTGGCCTACTACTCAACTTTGCCCTTTTCTCCACTGTGATCTCAGAGTTGGTATATATAGTTAGGGGGTGTAGGAGGCAAAGCCCCTGACATTGGTGGGGTTCAATTTACTTGCATGTTGGTCCATTGTGCTGCAGGACAAGTATTTACTTGCCCTTGGTAAACTCAATGAATCGCTGAAATTATTTTCACTGAAGTGTGATCAGTGTTTAGGTGTTCGCTGAAATTGCATTTTGGTGAACTAATATAAACCCAGTTATATTTTCCAACTATTGGCGACACACAGCAATGGAGAAAAAGGCAATCTCTGCTGTAAATGGAAGTGGTTTCAGCAAACTGTTTTTGAGTTCTTTATGTTCACCAAAACTTCCTTTGAGGAGATGGCAAGCTCTCTTGCAGAACATAGTACACATTCCTTTTATGAACACTGGCTTTTTGGCAGTACAATTAACTCCTTGTGCACATTGTACAGACTAGGTTTTGGTTACAGTTCTGCTTTGCAACAAGCCTGCATGATAATCAGCAGTCTTGGCTTACAATGCAGTACTGTGATAAGCCTCTTTACCACATCACAGTAACAAGTCCCACAGAGGTCCATTCAGACTAGTACTAGTATTTGGCATTGTGACCATACGGTCCTCAGCTCTCACACAAGCTTTAGTGACTTTCTGTGCATATCTCTAAGATTTGATTATGAGGAAAATTAAGAAATAATCACCAAAGTGTCACAAGCCCACATCCAAGCTATAGTGACATTCTGTGCACATCCCTGATGTGTGTCTGTGAGGAAAAATTAAAGAAATAATGTGCTCACTGTCTCCAACTCACGACCAGCTACAGTGGCCTTCGGAGCACAAACTGTTTTAGACTAGGTGGGGACCAGGGCAGAGGCCTCTACTAAACATGTGTCACAATCTACTGCTTCATCTTGCATTATGGGGGCTGCAGTGCCCCCAGATGTACAGATCGACTAGATGTTTTGTGATCCACCTTATTTCTTAATTTTGAATGAGAGTGGGCTGTTTACTTTTTTTTTTTTTTACTGTTGCCTATAAGAGTTATGTATGCTCCTACTAATACTGTATATGTATATACTGTATATGTATATACACGGATAAAATTGGTAATATTATTTTTACACACACACAACACACACACCAACACTGCCCCTAATAAGCCTGGTCTGTCATGAGATGCACAAGTTTGTGCATGCCTGTCTACAGACAAGTTGAAAGAATGAAGCTTTATCTACAGCATATCACTGGGTGTTGGAGGAAACCAGAGCACCCAGATAAACCTACACAAAGACAGGGAATATATGCAGAGTCCAAACAGAAGAAACCACAGTGAAGATCTCATCCAGAGAGCCAAGCACTGAGAGATGGCAATGTTACTGATTGTCCATTGTTCTTATGATTAGTTGCTTTCACATACACACAATGCTGATGTTTGTCTGTGATGAAAAGTGGAAACATTTATGACCAACTTGTTACTCTTGTATATATTGCAACACCACCAAACATACCCATACATATACAAGTGTAAGCCATAGGATTGATTTTTACACCAGTTTCCCAAGTAAAATAGATTGTGATACTGCTCCTGCCATTTCAAATCAGTAACTGTTTAACAGTGAACAAACAGTAGGACTATGTCACTTTTATCCTTACTTGGCCTCTATGCATCAATTACAGCCTCTTTATTGACTGTGTATATACACAGATGTCAAAATTTGATTAAAAAAAAAACGGTCGCAGTAAAGTATTCCAACTTGCTTTACATAAATGCATAGTAGTCCTGCAAATCCAGTTTTATGCCAGATTGTCTGGCAGTTAGCAAAGAGTTTGAGAGAGAGTATTGCCTCTCAAGCACAGACAGCAAGTCCACTGCAGATACCTCTGCTTAGTTTAAATCAGTTACTCCAAGGGTTCCATGTGTGGTTGCTGAGGCAGTATGTATGCATGTCATGACATGAGTCTACCCTGTTTCAGAAGTTCTGAGTATACAATAAAAATAAATCTTAACTGTTATGTGACATGTTTAGACAAATACATGATGACCATGAACTGGTGCAGATATAGGAATTGATGTTTCAAAGCCAGCAGGCATTATTCAGGCCCCTGCAGAAGGCTTCTGGTACCATGACATCACAATTCCAGTCAGCACCATAATAGTACCTTTCCAGTGACTATGCAGAGCATTACCTTCTGTAAGGAAAGGATTTCTACTGGAAATGGGCATTTCTGCTGGGGACATAACTCTGGTTGTCACTTCATATCATGGTAATCAGTTACTTCACTTTCAGCACAGGGGGATCTCCTCACTGTCAGATATGTGGGTGTAGGCTTTGGCAAGTAACAGACAACAGATAATAATCTCATCCCAAGCATTGTTATCGCTGCAAGTTGTGGCTGGGCTCCTGTGCAGTGAGGAACTTGCCTGTTGTGTGTTTTTGTTTAATTTACACTAAGTGCTTAGTCATTGTGCTTGCTATGCTTATTCTGATCCCTTGCAGTTTTTACCTAAATGAGCAAGGTGCATATTCTGATATTACAATATATACTTTGTTGGAATCAAACTTGCCTTTTCCATCTCAGAAAAGAAAGCTATATACTTTCCATAGCAACAAATCTGAAAGACTAGGCCCATCCTCTGTAACAGCAGGACTAATACTGCAGGTGGTAGGACCAATCAGCTAAAGCCTTCCCAGTGTGTTTTGTACCCTCTCTCCCCCCTATCCTATAATACACCATAGTCACAAGTTTCCCAAGATTTTTAGCATGATACACTGAAAACACCTAAGAATCAGGATGAAAAGTGAGAAAAGACCTGATATGTCAGAAGAGGGGGAAGGTAGATATGTACGTTTTAGATGATGGATCTACTCTTACAGATCTGTCTTTTAATTGCTGTAATAACTTTCATATGTAAGTAGAGGAGGTCCATTATCCACAGCAAAAGAACAGAGTCCCTAGCTAAGCTAATTGTCCTGGGTGAACATCAATATGGGAACATCCCCTGGATAAGAGTGGCCCCAAAGGAAAGAACTGGACCCGGATATCACTTTCTGCTTATGTCTTGCAAAAAGTGTTGAAGGAAAGACCAGGTAGCTACTGCCCAAATATCATCCAAAGCTGCATTTCTAAATATTGCAGTAAGTGTAACAATGGCTGTAGTAGAGTGAGCCATGGTTACTGGATGTAATCCGATAACTGCTTAGATGGGGTAAGCTTGGATATCTTAATATTTTCTATCCAAGCTTACACTTAGAAAAATGGTGTAAGAATTGGTAATCTTTGTAGACAGTCTTACTCCTCTCCATATAGGCTCCGAATTACCAGTACACAAACATACAGTGTATCAGCTGAATAACAGTGCACAAACATACAGTGTATCGGATACATTCCTGCATCAGCACACTTAGAAGAAAAGTAAATTAATAGACTGGTTAAGCTTTGTTTCCATGGACTCTTTAGGCATGAATGATGGATGAACACATACAGTGAACCTCTCCTTATGGAATAAAAATATGGAAGATCAACAAAGGTCATGTAACACTGACACTCTTTCTTCTAGCAGGTGTGACTTGCCACTAGAAATAGCCTTCAGATCAGGTAGTTTAACTCGGTTGTCACTATAGCCTCGAAGGGAAGGCTAAACTGACCTTCTCCAACAAAAGGTAGAAAGCCAAGGGACACAGTATAGAAAGGCTGGTTTGTAGAATGAAAGTGCTCTTCAGATAGGCTTCACTTTTACACACACTGAATGATGCCAGTGAAGAACAGTCCTATATGAAAATTCAAAATGGCTTTAATCTGAATTTTAGCAAAAAAATATCCCCGTCAAAAAACAAAGATCTTAAATAGATAATCCATTATAGATGGAACATGAGCTTAATGTGTCTGTTCCTCTACAAGGAGAAATGAGCCCACTTGTTTATATCATCTGAAGGTTTTACTTCTGGGAAGAGGAAGTAATACGGAGTAGTTGTGAATCCAAAAATGGATTATTGATTACTACTGAAAGAAAAGAAGCCAAGCCAATAGCTTGAGAAAGTGAATGACTGGATTAAGTTTCCTAGAGGAGAAAGATAATATTTTTCTGGATTGTAACTTAATGATCTTGTTTAATATTTAGATCAGCAGAATAAGGGGGGGGGCACGTTTGCCAAGGTGAATAGCGAGATATGAGAAAGACTTTTATCTAATGTAGGTCTGGATGAACATTACTGTCAGAGAGGGGGGGGTCACCCCTTCAAGATGAACCAGAGAAAAAGTTGCTGTATTTGGCAATGGTTGAAGATGGAAGTAGGTTACAGCAAGGCTCGCCCCAGCAGTAAAACAGAGACTGAGTCAAACAGAGAATTAAGGGCCACTTGCATGGCATTAAGACAACTCAGTCTGTCCAATAGGTCATTGACCTCTCCTGAAATATGATTTGCAGAAAGCAGTTGAGTTACATGGCATAACTCCAGACTCGCATGGTTTCTTGGCATAGAGGGTAATCTTGCATTTGACAATGCTTGTTGATGACCAACTCAATACCATATTGCCTGAATGGATGACAATCATGACTTGAGTGAGGGGCCATGAAAGGCTGACAGAGTCAGAAAAAATACCCTTAATTCTAAAAGACGAGCTTAAATCATTAGCATTAAGGACTGTAGGACAGCCTCATTGATGTCAGGACAACAATAATGCAACAATGTTTAATGCTGCATTTATTTTTAAATGCATAGTATTCAGCAGGTTTTTACACTGAAAGTAAGTTATAGCAAGTGGCCATTTATCCAGTCTTGTGAAAAAAAACATAACTCACATCTCCTTAATGTGACATTTTGTACTGATTGTTATATATCTTTGTGTTTTCTGCAAACAGACATGTGTATCCTCCATTTTCTCTGCTGTGTCAGTTTATTCGGATATTATTGATAAACTTCCCCATAAATAAACATGTTAGTACATATTGCCAGTGTCTTTCACTATGAAATAATACAGTTAGAGGGATGAGCCTGTCTGATGTCACCCTTACTATCAAATGACTCACCACAACTCCAGCCTATGGTCAGATGGACACTACTTCTTTACCTTTCAAAGATTCAGTAGGAAACACCATCCCCATAGTCAACATAAATATCTTTGTGTTACCCTTGACACTTCTGTTTCTTTCAAATATGTACAGATGTAGGGACAAAGAAAACCCTTGGGCAGCAAAAACTTTGTCACAAATATGCCATGTACTATCTCACTCCATGCTGAAACACTCTGATGCTTTCAGATTAGCTAACCAGGTATACTATTGCACTGTTAGTTGCTGCTTGCATTTGCCTATTTATGCATACTTCTCCTTAAATCAAATATTATTGATGATACTTGCATTTGCCTCTTTATGTATACTTATCCTGAAATCAAATATTCTTGATAAACGTATTCCTGCTATATATTTACCTAATTTTTACAATTTTGCTCTGTATTCATTATTATGTATGCCCAGTTCAGTTAAACTGTATTCATTGTTTTGTATGCTCAACTTTTGAGCCTGGTTGTGGCTGGAAAAGGTCTTTGGTTTAGCCCACCAGTTCAGTTAATTAATATAAATTGAAGTACTCACTTGCTGCGAGAAGCTGTCCTTCAAATTATGACCAGCTACACCCAAAGATGGCATGCCTCCTGTGTCAGAACCCGGAGGTGCTCTATGTTCTAATTACCGTTTTTAGTGTTCCTAGTATTTAGTGTACAATATTAGTACTTTAGTAAATTGTTTAATCAAATTTTGGAAAGTGAGACTATGCCTGAGGAATGGAGAAAGTGTTTTGGTACTGATTTTTAAGAATAAGGGTGATGTGCAGAGCTGTAGTAACTACAGAGGGATTAAATTGATCAGTCACAGCATGAAGTTATGGGAAAGAGTAGTGGAAGCTAGGTTAAGAAGGGACGTAATGATTAGTGATCAGCAGTATGGTTTCATGCTGGGAAAGAGCACTACAGATGCAATGTTTGCTCTGAGAGTGTTTATGGAGCAGTACAGAGAAGGTCAGAAGGAGTTGCATTGTGTTTTTGTAGACTTAGAGAAAGCATATGCCAGGGTGCCTAGAGAGGAGTTGTGGTACTGTATGAGGAAGTCGGGAGTGTCAGAGAAGTATGTAAGAGTGGTACAGGATATGTACGAGGGTAGTGTGACAGAGGTGAGGTCTGCAGTGGGAGTGATGGATCCGTTTAAGGTGGAGGTGGGATTACATCAACGATTAGCTCTGAGCCCTTTCTTATTTGCAATGGTGATGGACAGGTTGACGGACGAGATCAGACAGGAGTCCCTGTGGACTATGATGTTTCAGATGACATTGTGATCTGTAGTGAGAGTAGGGAACAGGTGGAGGAGACCCTGGAGAGATGGAGATATGCTCTAGAGAGAAGAGGAATGAAGGTCAGCAGGACTAAGACAGAATATATGTCTGTGAATGAGAGGGAGGATAGAGGAATGGTGAGGATGCAAGGAGTAGAGGTGGCAAAGGTGGATGAGTTTAAATACTTGGGATCAATAGTTCAGAGTAATGGTGAGTGTGGAAGAGAGGTGAAGAAGAGAGTGCAGGCAGGATGGAGTGAGTGGAGAACAGTGTCAGGAGTGATTTGTGACAGACGAGTACCAGTAAGAGTGAAAGGGAAGGTCTACAAGAGGGTAGTGAGACCAGCTATGTTATATGGGTTGGTGACAGTGGCATTGACAAAAAGGCAGGAGTTAGAGCTGGATGTGGCATAGTTAAAAGATGTTAAGATTTGCACTGGGTGTGACAAGGTTGGACAGGATTAGGAATAAGTATATTAGAGGATCAGCCCAGGTTGGAAGGTTTGGAGACAAAGCCAGAGAGGTAAGATTACGTTGGTTTGGGCATGTGCTGAGGAGGGATGCTGAGTATATTGGGGAAAAAGATAATAAGGATGAAGCTACCAGGTAACAGGAAAAGAGAAAGGCCTAAGATAAGGTTTATGGATGTGGTGAGAGAGGCTAGGCAGGTGGCTGGTGTGACAGAGCAAGATACAGAGGACAGGAAGAAATGGAAACAGATGATCCACTGTGGTGACCCCTAATGGGAACAGCCAAAAGATGATGATGATGAGTAAATTGTGTACTCATTTTTATTTACCTGAAGAGCAGAAGGTTGTTGTTTGTGTTGCTACACCAAACTGGATACAAGAGTATGTTACAGTAATGAAGTATTATTCCTCACACCAAATGTGTGCGGTCTATTCCCATATCATGCAGCTGGATACATGTTCATCCTTGACACTACAGTGCATCTTGTGGGCTGTGTTATACTACTGTGGTATTATACCTCACATGGTATGTAATGGTTCTGTTCCCACACCAGACCGATGGATTCATATTCTAGTTCTGGCACTACTGTGCACCATGTGGGGTGTATTATAGTACTGAGGTATTGTACCTCACATGATATATGATGGTTCTATTCCCACACTAGACAGCTGGATTTATATTCCACTTCTGACACTGCTGTGTACCATGTTGGGCATAATATAGTACTGATGTATTATACCTCATGTGAGGTTTGAGATAATCGCACTGAGGTGGCATGCTTCTTAGTCTGTTGTAGTTTTGATCGGGTTCGTGAAATCCCATGCCTTTAATGATGAAGAAAAGGGGAGTCCTCTCAGTGTCATGGCAGAGTTCCTCCATCCCTGTAAATATTGCAGGTCCCCTCAACGGAAGAGTCATAGTTATAAAATATCTCCTTGACTGTAAAAATGAAATGGAGAGCAACAAAAATATGTCACTGTTCAGTATCTTGTTGCCTTTGGTTCAGTGCTTTGCAAGCTGTGTATTAGTACTTCTCAAACATCTCGGGCTTAGTCTTTTTTGCTTTACTTTCTTCTCTTTTATACTAAGTTATAATGTGTTATTATACCTAGCACACTGATCAACAGCAAGATATACAGCGACCAGATAAGTAGTTAACAGCAACAATCACAATAAAGATGCAAATGTTGAGTGTACCACTGTTCCAATCACTGTCTTTGAATGCGATTTGTTTAAGTGCTCCTAGAGTAAAGCCTTCATTGTAATGTACAAAGCTATTTGTATGGAAAATAGAAAAGTATATATATTACTTGTGACTCCTGTGTATAACTTAGATCTGATGAAGCTGTGACAAGGGTGAAAGTGTGCATCTCTTGTTTTAACTTAATAAACCATGGTTTAAATAAACAATTCCAGCTTGAATCCTTTTTTCTTATTTTTAATACTAATGCAAAGTGATCTTTGACACAGGTCTTACACAAGACGTTATGACAATGGCCCATTTTAGTAATTTGCATGCCAATATCTAGAGCAGTTGCTCCTGTACAACCAGTTTTCCCTTTTTATTAAATTATAATGTCTTGTATAAGTCTGCCTGTTGCCAGTTTTCTTTTCTTATTCAAGGTTGTTTAGGAAAACTGAATTAAAGTTTAGAAAAAAAAAGCAAAGAAAATAAAACAAACAAATAAAGTGTAATATTATCATAAGTGAAGGCAAAATGCATAGTTTTGTAAGACCCAGAAAAATACAGGTCTGCTCACTGATTTTATGTTTAGGAAATAGTCATTTTGCCTTCAGACTGCATGTGATGCTAAAGTTGTCTTGCATAAATTCAAAATACCTCCCCTACTTGCTAACTGTATCAGACATCTACCCAGATTAACCCAGGATTGCCTTTGTTAATATTTGGATCAGCTCACTATGATATTATAGGACAGAACATTTCAGTGAACAGGTATGGTGCTGATGCTCATTTGCTGGCAAAGTAATTCTGAATGCTTATCTTACTTTTAACAGTCAGGTATATAAAATGACGATGTCCTATCTTAGTTATTCAGTTACACCCTTTTCCTCAAGAATACTACATAAAGTCTGTCAAATAGTTATTACACACATAATGTAGCTTGTATGTAACTGTATTTGACTTGAAGACTTCTGTGTATTCTTTTTACCTCACTATATACTGTGCTACATACGAAAACACCAGGCCTGCATTTTGGTGAATTAAGGTGAGAAGGAATAACTCCAGAAATCTAAACACTTGCTTCCATTTCCAATTAGTCTGAAATGTGTTTTATTGCCGTCACATCTGCTGCGCTAGAGCCAGACCAAACAATTCCTTGGTCACCACTGCACTAACCTGACACTAAATAATTTTCTAGTAGGTAGTATAACTTCTCTGGGGACTTGAATGTGTAAGAATAATTTTTATAAGTCATTAAGGAGGAGTGTAATGCTTTAAACACTAGGTGAGCTTAGTAGCTATTTATCCTGTTTTAGATGTGTTTAACAAGTTTTACAGTTCTGCTGCATGAAACGCTTACTGGATGTCTGTGAACAGTCTTTGTTTATAGCCAAGACAGCTTATAAATGTATTTATAAAGTTATGTCTCATACAGACTTTTGTGTACACTGAAAGGACACTCATTTTTTTTTTCTATTGTCATGTTATATATCCTTGTGTTTTACTTGGAGTAATTTGACTAAGATGATTTCCCAGTTGCTAGCATGATATACCATTTATGTTGTCAATATCCTTAAATGGCATACCGGGATTGTGATGGTGGTTTTATTCTGTATTATACGTAACATGGGTAACCCTTGTGTTAAAAACGTATGGACATGTTCAAATGCTAATAAATTATATTTGCTCCTAGCACCTTTTCCAAAAGTGGTTTTCATAGTACAACCATTAATATTAAATATTACTGCTAAACACAGAGTGTGTGTGTGTGTGTGTGTGTGTGTGTGTGTGTGTGTGTGTGTGTGTGTGTGTGTGTGTGTGTGTGTGTGTGTGCGTGCGCATTTGTGGATATGTGTACTCATGTGCATGTGTGTTTTCACATGCGTGCCTGCGCATGTGTGCATATCTACCCTAGCTCTTTTGGTAAAGTACTTTCTCTAAATATTCTTTATCTTGTCATAGACTAATGTTTTGTGTGCCTTAAACAAAATGTTTTCAATTCATTCACATGCTCACCTTTTCTGTCATATTCATGCCATTTTTTGTTCATTTTAATATTGGTATTGGCCATAAGGTCTATTTAAATATTGTACTTAATTGCCTATCAGTTAGTCATGCTGTCTATTAATTATTCACTTAATTGCCTGTCAGGTAGCCATATTGTCTATTGTATTATTTGCTTAATTCCATATCAGCTAGCCAGATTGTCTATTATATTATTTGCTTAATTTCCTTTCAGCTAGCCATACTGTCTGTTGAATTATTTACTTAATTGTCTATCAGCTTGCCACACTGTCTACTGGAATAATTACTTAATTGCCAATCAGCTAGCCATACTGTGCATACCCTCACCTGCTTTCCTCCTGCTGATCCCCTCTTGTACAAACTCTCCCCTGATCTGTAATGTCTCCTCCCCTCCCTCTCCTTGTACTATTCTCTCCCCTCCTCTCCCTTATTACTCTCCCACCATCTATCCTAACACTGAGCAACATTTATCTTTTTTTATCTTTATCAGTTAACACTCTCATTCCTGTCTTCCCCCTACACCAGCCAAATAATAAACTGTGAAGAACCACTAAATAGGGAAGTTGTGCGTTATAAAGGAATCCAACGTCCTTTTATGACCAAGAACACCAGCTGTGTACCAGGACTGTTTTATCCGACCACATATTGTATGTATAAATAGAATATTATGTATATAGGTCCATCAGCAATTTTCTCCCTGTTTAGTTTATGGCTCCCATGAATCACCATTGCCTACATCTCTATCCCCTTTTCCACTTGCTTGTAGACTCTGTTTTTTCCCTGCTCACACCTGCCTTCCTGGTCACATACATGCACTTTTGGACCATTAAGGCAACTCTTCTACCAAGCCATTTATGACTACAATTCTTTAACTTATCCTAGTGTTTTACTGTCCTAGTACTCTCAAGCTTTCTATCCACTCTAACTCTTACCCATCCTTCTCCTTTCTATTAAAAACATTCCAATCTTTCTATCCTTCACAAACCTCTTTGTCATCCTTACATCCCTGTTACTCTTCCCCAACACTCCCCTGTTTCACCACACTATTTTTTACTTGGCTGTCTCACTGATTTGTTTTTAGAGTGATTTCTGCCTGATCTGGGCCAGCCTGCTCTGTTTACCCTTGCTTCACTCGGGCTCAGTCTGCTGCTCTACCCTACCCCCATTCCCACCCACCCCTACATCAATTACATTTATTCTCTCCTTAACACCTCCCTCTACCCCATCATCCAGTAACAATTAACCCCCCTCCCATTCAATTTTCCAATAACATTTAACACCCCCTACCACACCATCATCCAATATTACACACTCACCCATTTCTTATTACTTCAATACCTATTTAGTATCCTCATACCAGGTGTACCTATTACACATTCTGTCTATATCATTTACTAATACATGTAAACTATCACTAACATAAACACCTCACACTGCTTCTTCACCTAGCCAATATGCTTTCCATTTGTACACATATCTGTCTACTCTGCCCCCTTGTCCTTCTACTATGCCTCTTATCTCAACTAACATCATTATACACAGCTTCTACACCTCAAAAAATTACATCTATAACTGCCATACAATCCTCAGCTCTCTCCCCAGCTTCTCAGATATATCACCTAACCTTTACGCACTTAACATACTTCTATATACCAAGCAAAAACTACTTCCCCGTCATAAAAGCATTTACAACTATATATCAATCTACAGGCACTTAAAAAGAAACCCCCTACATATCACTCACCCGTACAAGCAATCTAAAATACTCCTAAGTGGAGATATCCACCCAAACCCAGGACCCATCTCCTTGAACACCAACCACTGTAGCTCACATAAATCAGTAAATTTCACAACAATCAGTCTTCAAAGTATCAGAAATAAAGTACCAGAATTCTATGCCTGGATATCCCCCGAATAAACCAGATATGCTACTGAAACTTGGCTGAAACCCTACATAAAAGACTCAGAATTCCTGCCACCAGGATATGCCTGCCTACGAGCTGACAGACCCTGTAAAAAAGGAGGAGGTGTTGCTATACTCTTTCTTAATACCTTCACCATCTTTCCATATTCCAAACCTATTCCTCAATTCTCTACAGCCGAAATACTTCTATCACTCTTCAAACTGAACAATTCTAAGTATCTCTGTACCATAGTCATATACATCCAATCGGGTAACAGTTTTCATCTTCTAGAAGATATCCTTCCCTGGATACAAACAAACCAGGATATGCCTGCCTATGAACTGACAGACCCCATAAAAAAGGAGGAGGTGTTGTTATACGGTTTCCTAATGCCTTCACCATCATTCCATTTTCCAACCCTATTCCTCAATTCTTTGCAGCCGAGATAATTATCATTCTTCAAACTGAACAATTCTAAGTATCTCTGTATCATAGTCATATACAGCCAAACAGGTAACAATATTCCCCTTCTAGAAGATATCCTTCCCTGGATAGCAAACAATAAGGTAACAAGACAATCATCCTAGGTGACATAAACATAAGCTGGATAGATTTTTCTGGCCACTCAATCTCCTATCAACCTCTTCAACTTTACACACTGATAACAGATATAACTAGACTCAATAGAAATAAAGGCACTGGCTCAGTTCTTAACTGGATACTAGTCTCAGACCCACACAAAATTTCATCAGCAGGCACACTTCCTTGCAGCATTAGTAACCACATACCAGCCTATATACTTTGTGAAACCAACCCAATACCATCCCAACATCAATACAATCAAAGTAGAAATCTAAGCAAATTCAATACTACAACTCTTATTGAAACCCTGAGAAACATCAACTGGAATATACTAAATTCATGCCCCTTGATGAGGATGTTGAGTTCTTCAACTCCACATTCTTCAACATCTTAAACAAATTAGCCCAATTAAGACAGAAATGAGTAAACACTAAGTATGCTATATGGCTATCTAAAGCTACCAAGCAAATCATGACTGCCAGGGACAAAATATGGAAAAAATGGCAAAAATACAAGAATCCTGCTGATCTCCTACAATTTAGACGGCTTCATAATCAAGCAAAGCACCTGGTCATTAATGACAGAAGAGAATATTACCTAAACCTTCAAAAAAAAAAATAACAAAATCCAAAGAAATTATGGAATTCCATTTCATCTCTAATTAACCCTGGTACCAAAAACAACCTTTGTCTATTCCCCAAGAAAACAGCCACTGAAATAGCCACCCTCTTCAACTCACATTTTATCGACATAATAGCTAAACTTACCACTACCTTTCCCCAAACTGTATTAACTCTCAACCACTATCACCACCTTCACAAGATACTACAATCCCCTCCCGACCCAACATCTCTCTCACCTCTATACCCATCGCTACTATAACAAAACTTCTCCTAAAACTGAAACCTGGCTCCACTGCACCTAACAGCTTACCCCCAGAATACCTCCAAATGACATCAAGATCCATTGCCTATCCCATCAGCATTCTTCTCAACAGATCCATCCAAGAGTCCTATCTTCCCACTATCTGGAAAAAAACATACATTATTCCTGTCCATAAAGGTGATAATAATACAGACATTTCTAATTTCTGACCCATTGCTGTTCTCTCCCCTCTTTCTAAAATCCTTGAAAAACGTATCCATTATAAACTTCTAAACCATCTAATACTAAATCAAATCCTGTCTCCAACTCAACACAGGCCAGGTCACAGCACTACCACTGCCTTTATTTCCTTTTATATACACAGTCAATCAAACTAGAAATGCTGGTAAGCTTGTATCTTCACTCTTTCTCGACCTCTGAAAAGCTTTTGATACAGTCTCGCACCCACTACTCAGTAAACTCTCCACCGTTGGTATCACCCCCCCCACTCTAAAATGGTTTGCTAGCTATCTAAAAGGTTGACGACAATCTACTAGATGGCTTAATTCTTTCTCTCCATTTCTTGAGTCTTCCACAAGTGCTCCCCAGGGCTCCATCTTAAGACCCCTTCTTTTCAGTAATTTTATAAATAACTTTCACTCCACTCTTATCAATGGATCTGTTGTGCAATATGCAGATGATTCAACCATTATTTGCTCTGCTAAATCAACAAGAGAACTTCTGCAAATCACCCAGAATCCCTTTACTGCTACCGAAATCTGGATGGCCAACAATCATTTAGCCCTAAACCCTAACAAAACCAAATTGCTAATATTTATTCCTAAGAAAAATCTCCCTGTTAACAATCAGATTTCACCATTTAGTCTCAAAACACCACCACTACAGAGGTCGGCTCCCACACTAAATTACTAGGAGTTATTCTTGATAAACTCTACAACAGAAGGAGGAAACTGATGCGGAATAAGGCAAAGTCCCAAGGCTGGAAAATCTCACTTATCAGCCTCAACAAAAGGTTGAGATCCCTCAAATTCTCTAAAGCTAGCTATGAAAACAGAATTGCAGCAGATAGTAAAAACAACCACAAGGCCTTCTATAGTTATGTAAAGAATCTCCACGGCAATACCCAGATTTGCTCTGAGCTACTGCACAATGGTACCTCCTATACTGAGCCAACAGATATTGCCAATGTGCTGGCTGACAGATTCAGTGCTAACTTTACCCCTCTCCCCCCCAAAGGACCAATCACAATACCAGTAGATTGCCAGGCACCCAGTAGTACTACTGCACAGGTTAAAACAGCACTGTCCAAGGCCAAGAATACAGCTTCTATGGGACCTGACAATATCACTGGCTGTGTTCTACATGAACTACAGAGTGAACTGGTACCTCACCTGTATGCCCTGTTCAACCACAGCCTCACCTCAGGCATTGTCCTTACCGAATGGTGCACTGCTAACAGTCATCCCTCTCCACAAAGGAGGAGCAACTACAGACCCTGGGAATTATTGCCCCATTAGCCTGATGAGTCTGATATGCAAAGCTATGGAACACATCATCATGGACCTAATAAACAAGGATATAGGGAATCTCCAATCTCTGGATCCTACACAGTTTAGTTTAGTTTTGTGAAGGGTAGATCATGCCTGCTCAACTTGGTCGACTTCTTTGAGTCAGTCACCAGAGCTGTGGATGAAGGCAAGGTGGTTCATGCAACCTACCTTGATCTGGCCAAGGCCTTTGATACCATTCCCCACTCAGGAATTATAGAAAAACTCACTAAGCTAGGCATGAACCCTTATATCACTAGGTGGGTTGCAAAATGGCTCACAGTACCCACAGTGTGAAAGTAGATGATTCCAAGTCAGACTGCCAACCAGTCACGAAAGGAGTCCCACAGGTTTTGGTCTTGGGTCCTCTCCTGTTTAGTACCTACTTCTCTGAAGTCCAGGCCAACATGAAGAGACTCTGGCTGACAAAGTTTGCAGACAATTGCAAGTTGGGAGCTATTATCTCCCCAAGTGATGTTAACATCCTACAGAAAGGCCTCAATGAGACCAACGACTGGTGTCAGAACCATGGCCTTAAGCTCAATGCCAAAAAATAGTGTCGTCATCCCCCTTGGGAAAAACCCAGTTCCCTTGAATTACCACATTGATGGTAGTCCACTGAATGCAGAAGGCGTTAAGAGATCTGGGAGCACAGGTTGACAGCAACCTCTCTTTTGAACACTATGTTGCCACTGTGGTCAGAAAGGCCTTCTATGTGGCACATCTCATTACTAAGGGTTTTGCATCCAGGAAGAAAGAAGTCATTGTCTCCCATTACTCTTCCCTCATTAGGCCAATCATGGAGTACAATGCCCCATTTGGCATGTACCTCACTAGACACCTGCAACAACTGGAGAGGCCGCAAAAGTACCTCACAAAGAGGATCCTAGGCCTTAAACACTTGTCCTATATGGACAAACTCAAAAAAAATCCAACTAATCTCTGTCTCATATCACTTACTTAGAGGCAATCTCTGCTTGACTTACAAAGCCATGTCTGACCCAGCTCTGTTAGAAATGCTACATCTAAAGAAATCCCAATCCCTCCACACCACATTCTCCAGAGGCCTCAACCTTATTACCACAATCAACAGAACATGCTGGAGGAACAGGTTCATAACCCAGAGACTGCCCATGCTATGGAATAGACTTCCCATACATGTCAAGCAAAGAACCTCACTGGCCCTCTTCAAGAGAAATCTTGATGAGCGGATGGGAAATAGAAAATTCACCTCAGGGATCACTCCAGTGGCTCTACTTGTCAGAGGCACTAGGAACTAAGGCCGGGTGGCACAATGCCAGGGTAATCCTATGGGCTATGTTTATAAAGGCTCCAGGGCTGTTAGCCTAGTACACACCTATGAACCTATGAAAACCTGACATTTGACCTCCGCATCCACAATAATATCAAAAAAAGCATACCAAAAACTAGGCACCCTGTACAGACAAACACTTTCTTAATTGCTCTACTAAGCATACTCTTGCCTCAGCCATTCTCCTACCTTCCCTCCTGTATGGCACTTCTCTCCTTAACAATATCCAGTCCACCTTAAAAACCAGGCTTGGGTCCTGCTACAACAAGGTAACCAAGTTTACCAATGCAAAATACTCTTCCCACCACTATATCTCCCTTCACTCAGTTAACTGGCTTGAACTTCCACATTATCTAACCTACATATAACTCATCATAGCACACAAAATCATTTACAAACCCACAGACTGTCCAGCCCTTTCCTGTGTATTAACCCCACTACCACCCAAACAGGCCACTTATATCTGAAAATCAACTGCTCTTACATGTAGACATGACCAAAACTCCCAGCTGGCAACATACATTATTCATTCTCTATAGCCAAGGTGTGGAATTCTCTCCCAGTAGCTATCAGAATCACTAGTAACATTTCCTCCTTCAAAAAATCTCTATGGCAACACCTCTCCAACCTATGGCAATGCAGATGTCTCAACTGTCATCCATCTATAACATGACTCCCACACCCTAAGTCATATTCACCTTAATTTATTTCCTCACCTCTTCAAATCTTCCTTCATCACTACTTAATAACACATATAATTTATCTAGTCTTCCCTATCCATCCTGCCCTTTTATCTGTTAATAAATTAATTCTACTCTGCCCTGTACTACTGTGGTGGCTTATACTCCTAGAGTACCTTGTAAATATTTCTACATGGCTGCTTAATTACTATATTACCTCTAAATTTATAATAATATGACTATTTGGTTAATATGTATCTCAAAATTCCATTAATCTGTACATATCTTATGCTTATTTGCCTTCTCTTGTGTTTTTGTACAATACTGTTTGTTTTGCAAATACTGCCTGTATTTACTATCCATTTTTGAATGTTATATACTATTAAACTAACTATCTTTGGGAAGCTTTTCTCCCCTGGCCTCCACTAAAAATATGTTCTTTGGCCCAGTGGACTTTCCCGGTAAACAAATGCCAATCAATCAATAAATTACTTAATCAATAAATAAATATTGGCCTACTTATATTATTATCTGTGTTCTCCTGTCATGTTCCTTGGGCTCTAAATGTCCTTGTAGATTTGTATTCTTCTTATGTGGAATGGCCTCTCAGGTTACCAAGGACTTTATTTCAAGTCTTTTTACTTGATCAAGATGTTAGTTGCTGCTGCACTTACTGGGACTGGCTCATACACTCGCAGAAGAAGCTCTGCTTTAGTGCTCATTAACCAAGATGTTCATCATTCTTGCTGCTGCGTTAGCCTTTAGGCTATATGGGTAGTTTCCCCATTAGGAAACGATAACTGTCCAGCTTCATAAAGTTCGGGATCCCCCCACTCCTTCTCTCTGACTGCTGATTAGTATCCCCACTCCTTCCCTCTGACTGCTGATTAGTTAATCCCATGGAGTGAAATCAGCATCAAAGTAAAACGTTCTTCAGTACTTTCTTGTTGTTTCAAGAAAAAGTATCTCACTGACTTCACAGGAGCAGTAATCCTCTTAAGAGCTTTGTTTCTGGAAGATAAGTCCACATTAGGGAACCTCTCCACTCAGAAATGATTTCCCTTTTATAAAAATAGTATTTTATCTTTTTTTTTTTTTTTTGACAAAGCAGTATTTCCCCTTTAAGAAACATGGTATTTGTTTCTTAGTATTGCAAGTTTCCTGTGAGGGACCACTATTTTTATCTCAGAATGTTTATAACATATTTGGGGCTAATTTTATAAAATAAATGTGTACTACTTTATATAGTTTGAATTTTGTGGGACAGAAAAGTTTAAAGGGGAAAATGAAGGCAATTGTGTGTCAGAGTAATGCTTATTATTTGTGAAAACCTACCTGCCATTTTGGTACTGTCTGAGTGTGTGTGTGTGTGTGTGTGTGTGTGTGTGTGTGTGTGTGTGCGCACGGGCACGTGAGAGTGAGTATTTGACCGTACTGACAGTGGAATTCTGCTCTACTTTTACTTTCTATAACAAAAAGATGAATTCCTTACCTTGGCTAGACGGACATTACAAGCAGGAAATCCTGGTATGTAGAAAGAAAGCTTTACAGATGGGCATTCCCTGTAAAATTTTTCCCGAGGAAACATGATCTGATGATTCTGATTTTGACAGAGACAGGGCTGCTTCTCCTGCAGATTGACAAGCCCAGCTTGCTGATTGTGAGGAAAACTTTTATACTTATCCTTGTATGGAGGATTTTTCTTTTAATCAGATCATTGCCAGGATGAGTGAGGAAAATACTTCATTCAACCTGGCAATAGTCTGATTAAAAGAGATGTTCCCCTGAAGTGAGGAGGTATTATATGTTACAAATGGATATGCCTCATTTCTCTGCCAGGCCTCCTGTACTGCAAGCCCTGGAGGTATGTCGAATGCTGCCTGTACTCATCCTAAACCATCCATCAATCCCTAAAAATCAGAGAAGCTGTATAAGGAATATCAGGTTAATACATTTCCATCTCTCTCAGCTTAGGTCAGACCCAGCTGCCATTTTGATTCCGCCTAATACTAGCAACAGACTGGTGCTAATACCAACCATTCTTCTGTTGATAAGGAGGGCAAAATGTTGGACCATATAGGTAAGAAAATGCTTTCTTCTTCAGATTTAGCCTTCAGAATTCTGAATAACAAGGAATATATGTGAAAATTCATGCTGTGTTATATGAACAGTCTGATGGAATTGGCTTCCACTCTTCCTGCCGTGAGAAAGCTCATTTTTGAACTAGATTCTTTCTACTCTTTCTCAGGTATCTAAACATGCTTTGAAGAGTGTGTATGATTCTACAGATACTGTGTCTAGGGTCGCTGCTACAGTGTCGAAGATGTGCTTGGGTATATAACTAAAAGTTTGCTGATGAGGCGAAGTATTAAATCTCTGATTCAGCCATAAGTGAGAAGGTATTGTTTGGCTCTTTGCTGCCTATTTTCTCAAACAATATAATGAAAGAGGAAATTTAATTTGAGTTTATTAGATAATTCATCTACCTCAATCTTACAGGTCTCCTTCTCATACAAAAAAGCCCAATAAAAAGAACCAGTCCTTTTGTGATAAATTGCAATAAAAAAATATGAATGCGGCTAACATCAATAAAAAAAACAGGGCTCTTAAAGGGACATACCATCAGTACAGAATGACTAAATCAACATTCCTTACCCTCTTCACCCCCCTCAGCAAATATCTTTACAAATCTGTCCCCAAAACTTTACCTTCAACATTCCCCTTTGACAAAACTTTGTTTCAGACTCCTGAGTGTTAAAAGTAGTGCACAAGGGTTATAGATGGCAATGGATACAAAAAAACTCCTTTAAGGGGAATATTTCCCCAAACTCCAAACCAAATAGAATTTTTCTTCAGGTTCGTTAGTCATTGCATACTCAGGGAGTCATAGAACCAGTGCCTTTAAGTCAAAGAGATAAAAAGCACAGAAATAATTCCATCCTCTTAGCTGAGCACACAAAAAAACACTTTAGCTTGCTATAGAAAGCTGATTGGGCTTCCTACAGCAACCAATCCACACCCCCTCAGCTCTTCAAGGGAAGAGCAAAAATAAAATAAAATAATGAGGGAGCCAGAGAGACTTTGTCATATTGCAGAAAGCTGATTGGGCATCAGCTTCCTACAGGAACCAGTTCACACACCCTCATCTTTGGCATACTGTAGAAAGCCGATTGGCACAAAAGTACCAATCAACTTCCTACAGAAACTATAAGCCCCCTCCTCAATAAAAAAAAAGAAATAAAAAAAAGCAAAAAAGAACTGATAAATGTCTGTAAAGCATTGCTTGCACAGGTGTTAGGACACTTTTTTTTTCACAGATCACAAACAGAAATGAGTCCTGTCACTGTGAATGAAAAGATTTTTTGGGGTAACTACATACATGAAATGAATATCCTGTTTTAAAAAATGGAAATTTGTAGAGTATCCAAGCATAATTTTGGGCACACGTGATCAGACAGGATGGTGCGCACTTGTCAAGATCAGGGACGAACATTTTTTGCAGCAGATACTTTGCAATATTTCACAAACACAAGGCAGGATTTTTGCCAGGGTGAAAATTTAATAGTTCAGATAGCAACATTTGATGCACCTCTGATGGCTGTTAATGCTTATTGGTTCTCTGATAGAGCAACTGGTATATGGAACAGACTACCAAAATACATTTCATAGATTCAAAAAAACTTTATTGTTATTTAGGAAACACAAGTGCAATCTAAACAAAATGTTGGGTATCAGCTTGTCATCTGGGTACAGAGGCAAATTAAGTATAAAAAGAATAAGACATGACGTATACATAACTATTCTAATGACTAATACACATAAAAAATACTACTTCTAACCTATTTTTAGTCAGGCAAAACTACCCATGCATATAAACCTAAACATATGAACAAATAGTACTGTACACAGAAAAGGAGGAAAAAAAGGCAATTTGTTAATATTGCACATGAGGAATTACTGCAATTGCACATTTAAGAGAAAGATATTGCACTTCTGTAAGAATATATTAACTATAGAGAATTAAATACTATATCACTTTAAAGCAAGCAGTGGTTTAGATTTTTTAAGAGCAGTTTGGACATTTATTATGGGAACAACTGTTTTGGTATATTGGCAGGCTAGAAAGGCATTAATGCCCATGCTTGAAATATTTGTATGTATGACTTAACACAAACTGCACATAGGCATGCTGCAGGAACTCTTAATTGTGCCCCCTAACACTCCATGCCCATGGTGGTTTCAAAGGCTTATATTACAGAACCAAAGAAAGAGGCTTCTTGGAGACCAGTAATAATGCTTTCATTTCTAAATATGTACATAAAAGATCCAAAGTTCAAAATATTGACCTTACAGAAACTGTTAACTCTCATTCCTCACGAGTTACTTGGTAACGCTAGACCTAAAAAATGCTTACTGCCATATACCCAAAGCCATAGGCTTCAGGAAATTTCCAAGGTTCTCTGTTTCTGGGTCATATCTATCCTCTGCATTACCCTTTGGTTTATATACAACTCTAAGGGTATTCACAAAATGCCCGGCCCCAGTTATAGCTTATTGCAGACTGAATGGCATTCATATATTTCCTTATTTAGGTGACTTGCTTTATCTTTGCATCTGGATGTCAAGAGTCATTAACATGGACTATGTCTCTTTTGACCAGTCTGGGCATCAAAATATTGCAAAATCCTCCTTGACAGGATCTCCTAGGATTATGTTTCTGGGATGCTTTATATATTCTTCTCTTCAAAGGCCCTTTTTAACACAAGACAAGGTATATTTTTATCAGGAATTTTTCCTGAGCTTCTCAAATCAGTCGCAGACATCTGCAAGAGAATTTCTCAGGATGCTAAAGTTTATGGCTTCTATGATCCTCATGATAGCCTCTTGCCAGATTACACATGAGGAAGTTACAATTGTTTCTAAAAAAAATACTTGGACTCCGTATTTACATTCTCAAGAGTTTCATATTCCAGTTTTGGGCTGTATAAAAAGGAAGTGCATTGATGAAGTTAACTGAATCCCAGTCTCCCCTTCTCTCCTCAGACTCCGAATCAATTTGTTACCTCAGACTCATCAGATTTTACTTAGGTAGCAGTTTTCAGAGGGGTAAAAGTGCAAGTCCTGTGGAATCCTTCAGACTAAAAACACATCCATTTATAACAGATGTTGGCTGTAATTCATGCCTTAGTTTATCCATCACCATTGGTCCCCAGAACCTCTTCAAATGATTGTAGACAATACCTCAGTCATGTGATATATCAACAAGCAGAGCACTACACGTTTGCAACCCCTATGCAGACTGGCAGTGATGGTCTGGGAGTTAGCTTTTCAGCATTCCTCAACTCTTCAAGCAGCTTACTTTCCATCACAGCAAACCATAGTGGCAGAAAAGCTGAACAGGACAGGTACAAACCCTCATGAATGGAAAATGAATGAGGGGTCTTCCAGGAATTGATTTAATTGTAGGGGACACCTCAACTAGATCTCTTCACCTCCTTTCAAAATAGACAACTAAACAAGTTTTGTTCCAGGACTCCTAGCAGACATGCCTGGAAAGTAGGTGCATTTTCATTCCCTTAGAAGTGCATGTTCCTTTATGTGTTTCTACCCTTTCCACTGACATCCATGGTAATTCTGAAAATACCCCAGCAATAGTTGTGGTGACACCCCTTTTGGCCCAGGCAACATCGGTTCTCCCTTCTTATGGAAATGGCCCAGGGCAATTACCAGAAGCTTCCTTACAGACAAGATCTACTCACATAAGATGTGGGGGGAGTTGATACATTCCAATATCAATCAACTTCAACTGAATGTCTGGATAATTCAGTTTTAATAACTTTTAGGTAATTATTTCATGGGGACATGCAGCAAGTACTACAGGAAGTAAGAAAGCCTGTTACTAGAAAATCTTATGTTGGTAAATGCAATTTTCTAGTTGATGCCTAACCAATAAATAGGGGCCCATCAGCATTTTTTTACCACTGGCACCCAACTATTTGTGCAAATTACTTTCCTTTGTCCTCACTTATTCCTCAATCAAGGTTCATCTTGCAGCCATTTTAGATGTCTGCCCAGGGATCATCATCTTTCTTTTCTGCTTGCTGTGAAACAGTTTCTGAAAGTAGTTTTACACCTGAAACCTCCTCATAAACAGGTTGCTGCTCCTTAGGCTCTTAACTACTTGCTGGAAAAATTGACTGTCACTTTTTGAACCTAGCCAGCAAGCTGATATAAGGTTCCTGGCTTGGAAAACTGTACTTGTTATTGCTCTGACATCTGCAAAAACAGGAAGCGAGTTTGCAGGCTGTCATGGTGAGTGAACCCTATCTGATTTTTCATAGGGACAGGGTTCCTTTAAGAGCCTAAAGTGATTTCAGAGTTTCTTTGAATGAAGCCATCACTCTCTCTTAGTTTTCTACCCAGAACGTAAAAAAGTGAGAACAGATTCTGCATAGTCTGTACATGCACAGGCAACTCTGGCACTGTTTTGACAGAGCTAAGCCCTTCAGAGAAGCTGATCAACTATTTATTTCTTATCAAGGGGCAAAACGGGACACGCTCTGTGTCTAAAAACAGACAATTTCCTGGTGGCTGTCCTCAGGTATTGTTTTTTTCTCACCAATCCATTCCAGACAGTATCGAGGCACATTCCACTAGAGCCTTGTATTCTTTAACGGCATCCTGGAAAGGAGTAAACTTGAAGTGTTCTAGAGGCAACTTCATGATCCTCTGTACATACTTTTACAAAGCATTACAAACTGGATTACTTCTCTAGGTCCAGGTCAAACTGGGCTTATGGATCCATATCGTTCCTGCTACCATAATGAATAGGCTTTGGTATTCAAGACATATAACCTTAAGTTCTACTGCAGCAGTGGGAATGGTGAGCATAGTGCAGTTGTATAAGTTGCACCTACCCATAATAGTAGATGTTTTAATTATCTTTGCTGCAGTAGCTGCACCCACCCAACATCCTCCAACTCTTGTATATAGTTGTAGTGAGGATATAAAGTAGGGTCATGTTTGATTCTACTTTATATGTTTTATTCTTATTGGTTGGCTATTTGAGGATTTTTAGGATCTTCTCTCATTATATGTGCAAGAAAGTCCAGAAGGAAGCTTCAATCTTGCTGCTGATATTCCTCCTTGGGATGAATTAATCAGCAGAGTAAAAGAGTGGTGGGGGAACCAGAACTTTTTATAGCTGACTAGTTGTTAGTTGTTGTTTACTAGGAGGGGAAACAACCCATATAGCCTAAGGTCTACTCCGGCAGTCAGGAATTCAAACATCTACTGTTGTGGGTAAGTGCAACTTATGTAACTGTACCTTGCCTTCCATTGTTAATTAGGGCCAGTGTTAAACCTACTATCCCTTTACTCTGTCCACTGGGCTGTGGTTATACTTGTATAGAAGGTGTCAGGTTAGTTTCATCACTTTCTTTTAGATTTCCAGGTTATCTTCTTCCTTCCTCATCACTATGTTTTCACTGTTGGCTTAAATCACATTTGTCCATCGCCACTTGTAGTATTACCACCTAAAAGCAGATCATCCATGTGGAGGAAATGCCTTTGCTTACCTGAAAACAGGGAGCATCAAATATAAATATGTCATACTTGAGACTCAGACTGTGGACGATCAACCCTCGGTTCTCAGTATAGTAGAATCATGGTAAATATCAAAAGATAGTATTGTTACTAATTTGTTTAACAAATATAGTGCTTTCTGAAGTAACAAGCCTTCTAGAAAAAGTAGTGATGGTACCAGTTGAAAATAATCTCCCCAGTGCACTTATTGTGTCTGCAAAATGTTGCAAAGACAGTGACCCAAACTGGGTTATCATTGGGTATCACGTGGGCAGCTATAAAATGCTTCTAGCGGTATCACTGTACATGCGTATGTTTATACATTCATAAGTTCATCTGTAAAGGTTATGACCTACTGTCATTCAAGAAGCTTGACTGCCATAACTTCACATTGATATCGTTTACTTCTGATACACTTACCAAGATTATTTTTAAAGGAAGTTAACAAGTAACTTCTGATTGTAAGACTGTAAGGGGAAACATATTCCATAAACTTGTAAGGCATTGTGTTATTTGTCTGTCACTTTTTTCTGTTATTGATACCTAATTTTTAGTATTAGGTCCCACCAATCTGTGCATTAGTTCCTTCAGTAATGTGCTCCAGGAATAGATTTTCAAATCAAACCAAATTAGAAATTGCCTTCTATACAAGGCAGAGGTCACCTCTTACTAACCTATATGAAACATAATATAATGACACTTCCTGAAGCGTTTCTGAATAGTTGCTTTGACTTTTGATTTTGCTTTTAATGTATCATTGTAAATTTTAAATTCTTTCAGGGGGGCCTGTATGCAGACAACAAAACACTTTGTTGCCTCCTGTAATGGGATCTATTCAGTGACGTATCACATGGTACAATAATTTGCCTTGAGTAAGCAGACATGCCCTTTACAATTAGATGGGCTATATAATATGCTTTTCCGACTTTGGTAAATGCACACTGAAGTTGAAATTGTTGTCTATTGTCTACTATTTCCTCTAGATCTTTAATGAAAGTGATATTTTTTATGATTTTTACTATTTATTTAGTAATGTATGTCCTTTTCACCAAGTCCTATGATGCTTCATTTGCTGACATTAAAAGTGGGGTCATTGCTACTCACCAAGTGTTTATTTTTTGTAGATCATGCTATATTACACTCTTCTGTTTATTTAGAGAAAAATATATGTGATATCACTAGAAGTATCACCAATACCCTCAATTAATGTTGGGGGACTTTAACCTTAACTGGTGCCCTAAATAACCTCATCCTTTAGGCCCGCTAACATAACAAAGATTGTTAGAGAGCCATCTTGCCCAGCTTCAACAATGAGTAAGGACAGTACAATTGACTGAGTACATCCAAACATTCCAAACAAAAATGCCACACATTTTTCTAGGTCCTGTACTAAGTAATGACACTCCCATTATTACAAGGCTAAACAACAAAGACACTAAGCATATTACATTCAGATCCTTTATTAAAGGCCAAGGAATAACACTTCATCTAGACCTTGCATGTGCAAACTGGGAGAGTTGTACCACAAAGGATGATAGAGAATTTACTTCCTTTTCTTCAGAACAAAAATAGCTTTGAACCTACTAGAATGGTTGGAAGTATAATTAATTTCATATTGAGGTTTGAAATCAGTACAGTAGTGAAACAGAAAAGGCCCTTTGGACAACGCTTATTCAGAGGCTTAACAAAACAGGCAACCTAAAATGTATATGTATAATAATCTGGTCAATGTTTGATTCATAATTACTTAAGAAAAGGCAAATGGATGATCTAGCCTGCTTCAGGAATCTTTGAATCACATATAAACCATAACTCAAAGGAAGAATATTACTAGCCAGAACCTGTCCATCTGTATCATTGGACAACCTGTTTCTGGATCTAGAGTAATTGTCAAGGCATTCTGCATTTACATGCTTGCAATCACATCCCCATTCAAAACTACAGAACCTCCATTTTCTGACACCTTTCACTTGATTGTTAAAGCTGCATTAATACTCCATGACCTCTCTGACTTTCAACTTCACCTAGCAACTACTGATTAAGTTACTAAACTTGCAAAAGCTTGTAACACACGGGAGACCAGACCATATAGTCTTTATTCAATTTTTTTCTCTGGGCCTACACTCCTTTCTATGTGGTGCCAATGTCACGTCTGTAATCCTTGTTAATACATTATTCCAGACCTCTGGATGTGTGTCATAATTCTCCCTCTTCCAGAGACGAAGGGGCCAGCATGCATTGAAATTTTACAGGCTTGTGTCATCACTACCTTCAGTGAATAAAATATTAAAGAAATGTCTACTTCCCAAATACTCAACTGTTTGAACTTATTTTAGCATTCTGTGTGATAGTCTGCATAGGTCCAACCTCATTACAATATTTTATTTGTTTGTTAACTGGATAAGAGAACTAGTCCTTCTCAAACCAGTTTTAGCCCTAACTCGGGCAGGCCAGAAGGACAAGGGTAAGTACAGTATATAGACAGTTCAGTGCAGTCATCTAGCATTTTTTTTTTTGGGAGGAAACAGAAATAACTAGTGAAACCCCATGCAGAGACAGGAAGAACATACAGATTCCACACAGACAGCAGCTGGAGTTCAGCACTGAATCCCAGATATTGTTAGATATTGTTATTCTGAGGCAGAAACCTTGACCACTGACTGACTCTGCTGCCCAAGTATACTTTCAACTTTCATTGGCACCACTTGTAGATATACTAACCAGAGCATGTTTAAAGGTGCAGTTTCTGTAAACCCATAAAAATGCACTCTGTTTTACACCCCTTTCTAAATGATTAGTTAGAAAAGTATAACTCTGATCAAAGTGAGAGCAACAGATGATTTACTAATTGGCCAATAGATTCTTTAGGGTTCAAGTAGGCTGTACCCCTCATCTCCCATTCCAATTATGATAGTTGCACCACAAGTGTTAGTGTAATTTTATCTTCATCAGAAGTATCATTTCAGTTGTTACAATGGCCAGTGAATGAAACAAGGATCTGTGAGAATACTCCTCTGGTTCATTATCAAAAGCTTTCAGATAAATTTATTTAAAACACTGTTTTCTGTGCATTTTGCCCATCTGGATCATACTTCTCAAAACCTGTTGTGTCCCACTTCACAAAGTGAGCTATTAAATGAAACATTGAAATTGTACAAATATCAGTGAGTATGATTTGACAATGTGAGTCCTTTATATATCATCCAGATGTCCTATAAACAAATGTTCAGCCCTGCTCAGGACTGTGTAATTGTTCAGCCCTGCTCAGGACTGTGTAATTCACCTCATATCTATTAAAGATTGATGAAGTCTGCGGGCTCATTCAGTTCTCACCACAATGTGTACATCACTGTATAAAACTATACAAACTAATGCTCTACACGTTCAACTAAAACCCCTTTGCTTTTAGGTCTACACTCCTATATCAATAGTACTATTAATTTCTTGCCCACTTGTTCTACGTTGTACATTTCTTTTGTATTCTGTCGTTCTCCTGCTGCTCTTGTTTCACATGCTGACTTTATACCTTCTGAACTGTATGTAACAGACAAAGATTTCTCCACACTTGGCCCTAAGCTTTGAATTACACTGTCTTATAAATGCATACTCTGACTTCACCTCTTTCTCTCCTGCTATAGAAACATAGCTAAGGAATAAAACAATATATTTAAGCTTTATTTAACCGCTGTAATGAAGTACTCATATAAGTTGAACCATCCCAAGGTAACTGAAGATAAACTCTGTCACTGTATTTACACATTTACTTCTACCATGCTTTTTTTTATACTATGTACTTTATTATATTTCTCAAACTGTGGATAAAAGCAATGCTGTAGGCCAGTTCACGTACTTGGTTATAAAGGAATTAACATATGACTACTGACTATAATTCTGCAGTAACACAATAATGTAGAAATCAGGTCCCACCGTCCCTGCAGTAATCTATAACTGTTTAATATAATCTGAGAGTTAGCATTAAAGTGACACGTGACAGATTTCAAGTGGTATTGTCTTTCATACTACTATTGTCTTGTTGCATGCAAGTATGTTTGGGTATGTAATTCTTGTTTATGGCCTTAGTATTCGTATTAGGAAATGCACTTGGAAGAGAACTGCACAGCTCCTGCACTTCAACAAGTCCTCTATCTCTTATCAACATGTTTGAGGACAACAGAAACCTCAGACATAATTCTGTTTCCATAGATTGCAACAAAATAAACAGAATTATCATGGGTGACTTTCAGGAATCTGAAGTTTGCATTCTGATATTATAATCATGGTGTATTGCTTTTGTCCTCCTGCCATGGAGCTATGAGTCAACTACTTGTCTCAGAAAAGGTATGCATTCAGTTTCTATTTACTGTTGACATCCCATAATAATAATAATTAGCTGATTTGTTTATAGGGCAGTCTTGCTAGAAATAGTTGTCTGTAAACATGACATAAACAGTGCTGTGCTGGTCCTTAAATACTACTGTATAATAACCTTGGAGTTGCAGTTCTGCTTTGTGACGCATCACCTTGACTGTAGTACATGAAAAACAAAGGTTCATCACTATGTGAAAGGAAATATCAGTTGTTAGCATGTGTTTCTCTCTCTGCAGGAGATTGTACAGGGACCTAATGTCAGTGACATGTAAAGTTGCAAGTCGTTACAGCAGTGTGCTTGTATGCTGTACTTAGATGTTCTGTAAGGTCTGTAACAATTAACTCAGTGCATGCAATAGTGTACTACCAGTGCTGTACCTTGCAAACTGTGGGTGTTCATGTTTTTTTTTTTTACTTACTCATGTATTTGAAGTGTAACTACCAGCAAAAGAAAATAAATCATCATGCTATAGTCCATAGTATCAGTGATACCAACAATAGCACATATACTGTCCTGTGCACTGCTGCAGTCTTTATTAACATGCACACTCTTTATGACCTGTAAATTAATTGATCATCAGTATGTATATTTAATTTATTCATTCAGTTTTTATTTCTATTTATTGATCAAGTGATCATACTGGGCACAGTTCATTTACACAGAGGTTAATGAAGTAAAAGTTTCCATAATCAGGACTATGATAAAAACAAAATGACAGAAACTTGGTATATAATCCAAAAAAGTAATAAGAATTATATCATAGAAAGAAAGATAGTAAATATAAAAAAAGAAAATAAACAGAAAATATAATACAAAGAAATATATACTAGCCATTGACTAGATGGAATTAAAATAAAGGTTTGACTGCAGTGATATAATGCTGCCAGTGGTAATTAAAGATATGTTCCTCATTAGTTTGCTGTCTCTGTTGCAGTAGCCATCGCAATATGGGACATATCATGTCCAGGATACTGTGCATCAAGCCAGTCTACAAAGTTTCTAGCTCATTCCCTTTGTGCTGTACATCTGCCCTTAGCACAGCAGGATTTCCTAGTATAAGAGGGACATATGGACGTGCCAAAACTCAGAACTTTCTAGCCATTAGTAAGCTCGTGTAGACTCTCTTGTCAGCTTTGCGTCTTATAGTACTGATGGTTGGCTTCAGTAAAACTGTTTGGATCCTGTTTTTTTTTTTTTTTTTTTTTTTATATCCTTATTCCTTTCCAATCCCAGTTCTCAGTTTTGTGAAGAAATAAAATAACTTCTGTGGTGGGCCAATCAAGACCTTTTCAACAGAAGAGTCCCCTTCTACCCTTCCAATCCATCCAATACAGTTGTTTTAAACTTTGCATGGGGTGATGTTTCTCACAGTGGGATGATTCAAGGAATCTGGGAACCAAAGCACTGGTGCAAACACATCAACCTGAAAAAGATGATGGTGCTGATAAATGCAATAAACAATCAGAATCAACTCTGGTCCTCGGGTACTCTCACTGATGCTATTGTGATGTGATATATAAACAAACAAAGAAGGAAAGATCATACCCCCCCCCCTCCCCTTTGCAGATTAGGCATGATGGCCTGGGACAATTACAACTTATTTCACCAGACAACTTGCATCCCATCAGAACAGATCACAGCAGCAAACACCTTGAGCAGATACAGAATGGACCCTTACAAGTGGATGCAATACTGAAAGGTGCTCTTAGAGATAGTCAACCAAGACCTACAAAGAGAAGTGTTTGCCTTTGATCTAAACAGACAGCTGAAACTCTTGCTCTGGGACACCTTGCAGAGAGGCCTTAAAGATGGATGCTTTCTCAATCCCTTGGAAGGTGACGTTTCTTCATGCTTTCCCTCTTTCTTTCATTTCCAGTGTCCTTCAAGAAAATCAGAAAAGGGTTACCAAAGATGAAAAGGCGAGAAATGTGGAAAATGCATACATGTAGTTGCAAGTATAGAAAACTTCTGGAAGAACCTCATGTTGATCAGGATCAAATGCAGGAATGGTTAAGGAGAGGTAAATTCAAACCAAACAATGAAAAGTTAATATTGGTGGCCCAAGATAGTGGGCTACGTACACTCTGGTTTACAAAGTCCATTCAACATGTTGGAGAAACAGACAAATATAGGTTTTGTAAAACAGAATTGGAAACAGTTTGCCCTTGTTGCTGGTTGTGATATACTAATAGCAGAAGGATTGTATACTGAAAGGCACAATTATGTGGCAACACTGTTGCACTGGGGATTGTGTAAACATTATGGTATTGAAGCAGCTGAAAAACACTAAAAACATGAACCACAAAGCATCATAGAAAATGATGAAGACTACATCACATGGGATCATCCATTACCAACAGTTTAAAAGATAGATGCGAGAAAAACAGATATAGTGATTCATGAAAAGAAGACAAAAGTAACAGTGATCATTGAAATCGCTTCACCCAGTGACTACTGTGTCTTGCATACAGAAAGACATAAAGTCATAAAATATCAAGATTTGCAGGCAGAATTAGAGTAATGTGGAAGAAAAATACCTAGGCAGTTCCAACAGTAGTAGGAGCAATGCGTATTATAAAAAAGAATCTACAATCCTATTTAGATGTGTTACCAATACATGTAATGCTGTATGAATTGCAGAAGGAATCATTACTGGGCACATTGCGGGTGCTGTGAAGAGCACTTTTGGCTGACATCAAAGATTTAAATGATACTAATTTCATGACCTTTAATTGCACTTTGTCTTAAGAATGGGGTCCATGCCTGTCATGGTATTAGAAACCCAAAAGATTTGGAGAAATTAAAAAAGATGTTAATGGTGACTCCCTTTTGGCCCAAACAGCATTGGTACTCACTTATCATGCAAATGTCTAAGGACAGTTACAAAAAGCTTTCTCACAGAGTGGACTTGATCATACAAGACATATGATCTCTGATTGTCCCCACCATTCAAAATTTCAGTCTAACTAAGGGATGATGGGCTTTTGATCCCTTTTAGGTACCTTTATTTTGAGGATGTGCAATAGGTGTTGAAAGTGGCAAGAAAATAGCTATTATAAAATCGTGTATATCTAAATGGAAGAGATTTTCTCTTTGATGTCAAAAGACTGGATGTTACCCATCTCTAGCAGGGACATACTTTGTTCTCAAGTATCTGTGTAAATTGCTCAGTTCTGGTCTTGTGTACACTTCTGCTATTCCATCCATAGCAAAAAATCCACCTCCGAAAGTCAAGGCTAATTCTACCAGAACAGTTGTCACATCTGGCCATATCTCTCAATTGTCTAGATGTTCACAGAATGTCCAGAGTTTTGCCTCATATTTTTGGCCTGTTCTTCATAGAATTTCTGTTTTCTGGCAAATTATTGAGGATTAAAACTGGAAAATAATGACAGACATTTGAATTTCAGACTTCATACCCTTCAGAAAATTCATGCTAATGCAAAACCTGTTATTCTATCAATTTTCTAAGTTTATAAGAGGAATATTTAAAAATTGTCCCTATTTTGAGGCCTTTGTCCCCCAGTTATTTATGGTTTTGCCTATATTTTGTGCACTAAAAGGTTGAGCAGTATGAATCTGGGTCTTTCCGGCAAAAGATAGATCATGTGTGTATATTAAAAGCAGTAACTTGGGCCTCAGTTCATACCTTTACCAAACAGTGCAAACTAGATTCTGTTTCTACAGCCAGAGTAGACTTTACCAGGACTGTTCTTCAGGAACCACTGGACTCTTGTCCTTCTCCATCCACCCTATTTTCATGAACTTTGTCAATTGCCCCTTAATGTAATGGCTACTACATCAGTGATCTAATGGGGAACGTAGTACAGTTGTATAGTTAACTTACCACAACCATAGATGTTCTAGTAGATCACTGTCACAGTTCCAGTACCCTCCCCCTTTTATTAACTTCCCTGGCCAGGGTGGAATATCCTTCTCCCTTTTGCTGTTCTGATTTGACTTTACTTAGAGCTTTAAGCTTAAATCTCCCTGTGTTTTGGCAAGAAAGCTATGAGTTTTGGCAAGAAAGCTATGAGTTTTGGCACATCTGTACATTCTTCATAAACTAGCATGTCTCCAGTATGTGAGGAAGAAGCCTGAAGCTTTGTAGACTGGCCAGACATATGGTGTCCTTGGCAGGATATGTCCCATATTGTATTGGCTTCTGCAACAGTGATCTATTTGAACATCTATTGTTATGGTAATTAAACTATATAACTGTACTTTGTCCATGAAAGTTGAGAATTCTTCTTGTATTTTGGATACACAAGATGCTAATAATCTCCTCCTTGCTTCTCAAAGGCCTCCATAAATTGTGACATCTTGTGAACATACATTGATGTAGTGGAAGTCTGTAAACAGTGCTGGGTGTTTAAAGAAGTTTCTGGACACAAAATGCAAAAGAACTAAAGAAACATGCAAAAGCAGCAAGTCTTTGTAAAATTGCAAAGATATTGTGTGTATTCAGAAAGATCTGTAATGCCATGGCGCTATGCCAAATAATAGAAATAGATTAATGCAGTGTAGCCTGAAGCTGATTACATATGTATGATGACTGACATAGAGCCAGCATTCTAGGGAGAGGGCTGCATAGCAAATGCTCAAAGCTACATTAATGACAACCATTGCATTACTGCAGTGGCTGCTCTATTGTCAGTCATGTGACTGACATGAGAAACAGAAGAAGGTAATGTGCCCAACACAATGCATAATCACACACACACACACACACACACACAGTGAAGTGCCTTATAACTGCAACCTTGACACAGTGAGCAGCCCACATACAGCTGTCACATCAAAGTGCCAAGTCAATTCATCATATAAATGGGGAGGAAAGGGAAGATAGGAAAGACAGAAATCAGGCCAAGAACAAGCAGAGGAATACAGACAAGGGTAACATGAAAGGAAGATATGGTGCAGGAAGAAGGGTATACATTCTTATTTGGAGAGGTGCACATTTTCCATTTTTAAGAAGGGTAGAACGTGATGGTAGCAAGGAAAATGTGCACAGAGGAAGGGAATAAAGGAAAGTAGAAGGTACAGATAAACAAACATACAACACAGAGGCTGACTGGGAGGTATGGAGACAAGGGAGGCAACAGTGGCGCGACATAGAAAGAGACCAAATGATAATGATGGTGAATTTTGGACTATAAACAGTTTATGGAGAGTGATACATAAGGAAAGGGGAGCACCATGATGGGAAAGAGTTGGGGTATGTAGGGCCTTCTTGACAAGCCTGGAGGAGAAAAACACCCAGGTGTGAGTCACCTCTAAGGCTAACATCATGGGCGTCTGCTGCTTCTGGTGGACTGATAGATTCAAACAGACAGCTGGCTCTGTCAGCTGTACAGAGAAATTCTCCATGTGCCAATGTAGGCATCCAGCTGTTGGCCCACCTTGGCTGTGACCAGCTACTGTATCAGCCACTGGGTGACCCAGGGGGACCCTCCAGACCACTTTAAGATGAGGAACCTCCTCCCTCCTGAGAGGTGGCCATAGTGGCCACCACTGAGCCCTCCAGCTCACCTTCCATAGGAAGACCTGCATTCCTCTTCTGAGAAATAGGCCGGGGGACTGCTTGTGACCCAGCAGCAGGCACATTGATCTGTGTAGATGCATGTTACTGCCAACAAACTTTGTCAGACACCACAGCCTACCCTGTAAAAGAGGAAACAAAAACAGAAAGGTAAGAAATATTACTGATCAGTACATATGTATTAGAACTTTATTTCAATCTGTTGTTCTTCTTCTTTCGGTTCCCAGTTAGGGGTTGCCACAGCAGAACTCCGGTCTGCTAATGATTGGCAGTAGATTGGTATGGTGTCGAGGTGCCAGCCTGACACCCAACCTTCAACAAAGGCATGCCCATTCGCGCATGTCTTTCAAATGCCACTCGACCACAGGGAGGACATGCAGACTCCACACAGAAGGCGCTTCAGCCGAGAATCGAACAGGAGAATCTCTTGCTGTGAGGCAACAATGCTACCGCTGCACCACCACAGCTTTAGAACTTTATTTGAACTTTATTTCAATCTGAAATTATGTAAATCTACATACTGTACTTACCCCATCTTTTTGAGAGTTTAGCATATCTCCTTAGTTAGGCCTCATCCATCCATACAGACATATATACATAACCCATTTTCCCCATTTTGTTACGTTCTGTCTGGGTGTCACTTCAACAGTGACAATTATCTAGAGGCAGTGTTCACACAGCCAGGTAGTGGTTAGTCCTAATGATTCAGTACAATCTCCTCTGCTTCTGTAAAACATAAACTAGACAGTGTAAAATTTCCCTGTTGACAGAAGGCAATGACAACAATAGGTGAAAGTCCAGTGAACAGTGAAAAACTGTATACACAATCACTACAATGGAAAATGGCTTCTTCTCCCTAATCTCTGCCTCCCATTGGCTGAGCAGATCAGTGAGGCATCTCTGCATATCACTGTACCTGTGCTGGCACTGCTCATTGGAGTGGATGATGTCAGTGGCACTATTCACTGCCTTGGTAAGCCACTGCCAGAACCTTATCACTGAAGCCATCATATCATCCAAAGAGTGCAGCAAATGGAGAGATTTTTGTCTCCTGGCTTCACCATCTGGTAGCCCTGTTGTAACTAGTGCTTGAAAAAGCCACAGTCACACATTACAGTTCAGAACAAAGAGGAAAATTCAAACCCCATGTGCATGGCTGCAAGTACTGGACATTGCATGATGTACATCGTTGGGCAGCAAGGTTGCTTAATGTAAAGTATCAGTGAGATTTTCAGTACCTCTGTATGAGCATACCATGCACATAACCTACTTGCCCAGGCAGGAGTAGGAGTGAGAATGGTAGGAATGACTCTGGCTGATAACACATTATATTATAGCAATGAACCAGAGATAAATAAGTTAAAGCACCTCATTTCCATAATCAATGTGCTTTGAGGCCTAATTAGTCCAATAAAAAGCAAAGTTGCCATGTTGTGGGAGACCATGTTATGGTGAGGAACTTAGGAAATGGAATGCCGTGGATAACTATTTGTACTGCCATACAGGCTTACTGACAGTAGACAAGCCAACTTATAATGGACCTCAGGATCGGAAGGTGCACACAAGGCTGCATGAAAGCAACAGGAACAGACACTGAATAGTGAAATGTGTGCAGTAATACAAAACAAGGGAATGACAGCCAACTGTGCTGCTGAGGGTGTCACCCTGACATGGAACAGAATACAAAGGCATAACAGATTACTATGCTGCTGTAATGAGATCTCACCATGACAGGAAACATAACACCAGGGAATGATATATTATTGCGTTTCTGTGGGGGGGAACTATGCCATATGCACACAGACAATAAAACAGGTTACAGGTAATATGAGGCCTCTTCTTTATATCTCATACCACATACACAGAGGTGCAAGGTTGCAGGCAGTGGTAATGTG
Source organism: Protopterus annectens (assembly GCF_019279795.1). Lineage (NCBI taxonomy): Eukaryota > Metazoa > Chordata > Ceratodontiformes > Protopteridae > Protopterus > Protopterus annectens. The sequence goes on from NC_056735.1 coordinate 1,691,827,733, forward strand.
CTCATTGCTGCTGTCAGAATGGCACATGGTGTGACTGGTGACAGTACATTAGCAGACAGATCTGTGGCCACCAAATGGAGGCAGGGTAACAGGCTGAAAAACTGGTATCTGTCAAGGACAATCATGCATACCCACATGCACTAATCCATACGTGTAACCCATAGATGTGCACATCTTGTCATGGGACCAAGAGAATGGTAATGGCTGAAGAAGTTAATTGTACTGCAGACAGATATGCTACTTTGGGCTCTATGACACATCATGCATATCTCTTAAAATCATAAAAAAGACAAGGCTTATCTGGACCAGGTGTTGCAAGGAGTGCTGCAGGACATCATTACTGTGGGCAGCTGTAATAGGACAGTAATACAGGTGCAGCATAGGGCCACCACTGATACTGAATGCCAAGACCAATGCAAAGGGTATTGCTGAGACAGGTCCAACATGGATGAGGTGGTATCTTAGAGAGGTGATAATCCTGTTTGAGGCAGCTGAGAGAACCCTAATACCTGGAGATAACATGGATGTGGGAGCCAGGCTGATAACTGCCTGAGTGCCTCTAGAGGATGTACCAGGTAACTAATACCGTGACCTATTGCTGTTGTACAATGACCTGCTAGTGTAGATGGGTTATTCAGCAGAATATGTATGCATATCAGTTGTTAAGGTACATCAGGGTTGCACCTGTAACAACTTGCACTACATATGTGCTAATAGGGTATGCAAATAATCGTCAGGAAGCAGTATATGTCTGCCAGTGTTGATAGGAGTGAAGCACCTGTTCCAGCATTGGAAAACTCCTAATGTGTCTGCTTTAAGATGCTATATGTGTGATGGCCATGCCCTGACCCAGAAATCAAGGAGCCTCAGTCCTCACGACTAACACCAGGGAGGGCGTCTCATATAAGAGGAAAGGATAACAAATACACACAGTAAAGTACAATATCCCTTAAGTGCACACAGAGATCACAGTCAGTCTGGGGCTGGTTGCTCCCTTGTTCCCCAGGTTCCCAATAAGACTCCCCACTGGCACAGCTATAGGGCCCAGATCTCAGCCTAGCTGACAAGCTAACCTCCAGTACCCTCTCTGTCCCACCAGTGCTTCGTGTCCCTGCCCAGGTAGCTAACACACCACACACACTCTGAGATAAGTATTTATACAACCTCACAGACACCCCTGAGAAAGGCTGACACCAATTCTCCAGCTGTGCCCCTTTATCCAGACTATATGGTAGTAATTATTGCCACCACCAGCTAATACTTATCAGCTACCCAAAGTCCCTTAAAAGGGTGTCCAATTATTACTGTGCAATATTATTATCCAATTGGTAATGTGACTAATCAGTCTAAGGCTTATTAGAGTGGCCTTGTACAATAAACTCTAAAACGATGCAATTGACTCTAGAGCTTACTTATCTCTACACAAACCAGCCACAGGTAAAATGTTTTAAAATATTTAATAATAAGTAATTAAAAACACAACACAATACTACTACACCACAGTGATATCTAAGAGTTCAGAGATCACACAGAAACTTAAAACAATACAGTAGGAAAGATCTGATATAACAGAAAAGCACTAACTATCTTCTAAGTTCCTAGCTATTACTACAAGAAAACATACTTCAAAGATTTAATTACATAAAGAGAGCATAAGGCATTGCTGAGAGTTGGATATCAAGATCAAAATGCTTACAGTCTCTCTCTCAACAATAGTTTTTAAAATCACTAACACATTTCTGCTGGGCTCTCCCAGATTAGATCATTTTGACACTTAAGTTTTCCCAGTATACACATTACATCATTTTGACACTTAGTCTGGAGTTCTCAGACCAAAAGGATACATTATTTAACAATCTAACACCTGCTCAGGAAACTACAACAATGAAAGACATTTCACATGTACACTCTAGTAATTATTCCTTAAGTTAAGACAATAGAAAGAATTTGTTCAGTTAGCCTCTTCGGCACTACTATTAAGATCAAAAGGGTATACAAGACATAATTTTAACTTCAAAAGAACAGATGAAATGCCTTGCTTAGTTTTCCTTACAGCAGATGGCAATGTTGCTATAATCTCGAAGTCCACATTTTACAGTGTTTTCTTTCATTTAAGAACACAAGCCTGTATATTACATTTATATTTACAAATGATAGAATTATGTATCAAATTTTATTTGACTAGGCTGGCAGCCTTCACCCATCTTCCCCCAATCTTCACATCTCTCCCCCCCTGGAGAACTCAAGCTAGTTTTTCAAGTGACCCTTGATAAACGCCGCTTGAGAGGGTTAGGTCTATCTGGGTGTACCTCACCACATTCCCTGTCTTGAGAGCCCATCTGCATTGGCATTGCTACTCCCACTGCAGTGCTGCACTGACATATCATATGCTTGCAACCCCAGGCTCCATCTTAGCAACTTGGCATTTTGCTGACTGGCTCTGTTTAACCATGTTAGAGGGTTGTGATCTGTCATTGCAGTGAATTTTCTTCCATACAGATAAGGTTGAAGTTTCTACAGTGCCCACACTATGGCTATACATTCCTTTTCTACGGCTGCATAGCATTACTTCCTGGGTTGGAGCCTATGACTGAGATAAACCACTGGGTGCTCTTCCCCCTCTGAAGAAATCTGGCTAAGTACAGCCCCCACCCCATGGTTTGAAGCATTCACTTGCACAACAAATTCTTTGCTGTAATCTGGACTGGCTAACACAGGGGGTCCTTCCAAAGCTTCTTTAAGCTTCTGGAATGCCTGCTCACATGCTGGGATCCACACTACCTTATCTGGCCTGTTCTTCCTTGTCAGGTCTATGAGGGGAGCAGCTATGGTACTATAACTAGGGATGAACTTTCGGTAGTACCCTGCTGTCCCTAGGAATGCCCTCATCTGATTTTTGGTAACAGGTGCAGGCCATGCTTGAATAACTTCCACTTTGGCCGGTTCTGTCCTTATCTTACCACTCCCCACTCTATGTCCTAGGTAGGAGACCTCTAGCATACCCATCTGGCATTTTCTCAGCTTAATGGTCAACCCTGCCCTCTGTAGTCTGCCCAGCACCTCTCTGACATGCTGAAGGTGCTCTGGCCAGGAATGGCTGTAGATGGCAATATCATCTAAGGTAAGCAAGGGCAAACCCTCCTGCTCTTGCTAGGATATTATCCACCAGCCTTTGGAAAGTCACTGTGGCATTCTTCATCCCAAAGGGCATCTTTGTGAACTTGTACAAGCCAAAAGGAGTCACAAAGGCTGACTTCTCTCTAGCACTGGGAGTCAAGGGCACCTGCCAGTAACCCTTGGTAAGATCAATGGTTGTAAGATACTTAGCCCCACCCAGCTGCTCTAGGGCCTCATCTGTCCTAGGCATCGGGTAAGCACCTGACTCTTTGTGACTATTTAATTTCTTGTAATACACACAGAAACTGGTGCTGCCATCCTTCTTTGGCACCAACACCACTGGGGAGGCCCAGCGACTTTTGGACTCTTGAATCACCCCTAGTTCCAATCTCTCCTGTACCTCCTCCCTCAGGGTCTGTCTGCCTCTCTCAGGCACCCTATAAGAAGCCTGCCTAATAGGCCTTTGGGGTCCTGTATCCACCTGGTGCTGCACCAGGTGGGTGCACCCTGGTGTCCCAGTGAACACGTCCCCAAATGCCTGCAACACTGCTCAGATTTCTCGAATCTGGGTAGGAGATAGCTGCTGGGACACTGCTACCCCTTCCACTGAGGTGTCAGCCCGAGCATCACTGAGGAGATCAGTCCTCAGATCTCCCTCAGACTCCTTCTGCAATCCACTGCAAATGCTCAGCACAAGGACCTCCCTATCATGGTAAAGTTTCATCATGTTAACATGGTACAATTTGTGCCCCTGACATCTGCCTAGCACTTCCACCATGTAGTCAACATCACTTACCTTCCTTACCACCTTGTAGGGTCCCTCCCAAGCTGCCTGCAGCTTGTTGTGTCTGACAGGAATGAGAACCATTACCTGGTGCCCCACAGCATACTCTCTAGCTCGAGCATTCCTGTCATACCACACATTTTTCTGTTGTTTTGCTTCTGCCAGGTTCTCCTGGGCCAAGCCCATGAGTTCCCTGAGCCTTATCCTGAGGTTTAGGACGTATGCCACAGCAGACTCCTTGTGAGACTCACACTCACCTTCCCACTCATCTCGAATTAAATCTAGAGGTCCCCACACCCTACACCCATACAGCAACTCAAAAGTTGAAAAACCTGTGGATTCCTGGGGAACCTCTCTGTAAGCAAACAACAGATGGGGCAAATATCTGTCCCACTTCCTCTTAAACTGATCTGCAAATGCCTGTAGCATGGACTTGATTGTAGAGTTTAACCTCTCAACAAGACCATTAGTCTGGGGATGGTAGGGGGTGGTCTTCATGTGCTTCACCCCACAGGACTTCCACAGACAAACCAGCAGGTCTGACATGAAATTGGCACCTTGGTCAGTCAGTATTTCTTTTGGGAAATCTACCCTGCTGAAAATCTCTAACAAAGCATTTGCCACCTTCTCTGCCTCAATGGAGGACAAAGCCACCTCCTTAGGGTACGGTGTAGCATAATCTACAACCACTAGGATATAATTTTTCCCTGTGGAACTTGTGGTACTCAGAGGACCCACAATATCCATAGCTACCATCTGAAATGGCTCCTCAATCACAGGCAAAGGCATCAAAGGAGCTCTCATCTTGTCTTCTGCCTTGCCTACCTTTTGGCACTGCTCACAGGTCCTGCAGTACCCTGTTACATCTCTGGAAATTCCAGGCCAATAGAAATTTTGCGTAATATGCCTCTTTGTACATTTTATGCCTATATGACCTGCAAAGGGAATATCAAGTGCTATTGCTAGAAGTGCCAGATGATAGGCTCTAGGCACTACCAACTGCTGTACTCTCTCACCATCTAGCCGTCCCTCAAGGGTCCACTCTATGTATAATAACCCTTTGTCCCAGTATACAGATTCCCCCTTCACTTGAGAATCAGGTGCCTCCCTAGCTACCTGCCTCAGGCCTTGCAATGTAGGGTCTGAGAGCTGAGCCTGTCTCAACTCTCTTCTTGTAACCCTTCCCAGCTCCCCTTCCACAGGAAGCCTGGCATCCTCTGACATTGGTGCCTCACTGTCAGCCTGGGTACTACTACTCACCTCTACCTTTGCAGTTAACCTGTCCAAGGGAACATCAGTACCAACAAGCAGCTGTGGCTCACCTTCAGTCTCACTGCTACAGTGTAGCTCACTCCCTGAAGTAACCACCTCACCAGTCCTGGCTGCAAGTATGCAGTCTGTCTTGGTCTCCCCCAGGCTACCAGACCAACATGCTTGTCTTTTAGCCTCACTACATGTAACTGCATGGGACTGCCTCATCCAAATCCTTCTCTCTCAGGACATCTGCAGGTTGGTAGTTCCATACCTCTGTTGTCTGAGAGCTGAGCCTGTCTCAACTCTCTTCTTGTAACCCTTCCCAGCTCCCCTTCCACAGGAAACCTGGCATCCTCTGACATTGGTGCCTCACTGTCAGCCTGGGTTCTACTACTCATCTCTACCTTTGCAGTTAAACTGTCCAAGGGAACATCAGTACCAACAAGCAGCTGTGGCTCACCTTCAGTCTCACTGCTACAGCGTAGCTCATTCCCTGAAGTAACCACCTCACCAGTCCTGGCTGCAAGTATGCAGTCTGTCTGGGTCTCCCCCAGGCTACCAGACCCACAAGCTTGTCTTTTAGCCTCACTGCGTGTAACTGCATAAGTACATGGGACTGCCTCATCCAAATCCTTCCCTCTCAGAACATCTGCATGTTGATAGTTCTATACCTCTGTTGTCTCAAGACAACCTATGATTGGCATTTTGCCTTTCTCACTTACTGGCTCCCTCACCTTTGGTTCCTCACCTTGCCTCCGTGGACATCTGTATGCCACATAGCCCTACTGGTTGCAATCAAAACATTTCACCCTAAGCTCCTGGATGTGTACCTGGACTAGTGGCTTCCCCTGCTACTGGCAGATTCTGTTGGGGCAGTCTGTGCTGCCCACCATGGGTTCCTTTAGATCCGTGAGCAGTACTGGGGGTCCCCTTTCTGTGCAGGGCTGCCCTGCTTGCCAGGTATAGGTCTCCCTTCTTCCCCAACTCATCTGAAGTAGCACATTGTCTATCAGCTAACCAGATCCTCATGTCCTCAGGCAAAGTGCTTAGGGCTTGTTCCCTCACCAAAAGGTCTGCCAGCCCTTCAAAAGTGGTGACCTGACATCCACTCACCCAGCTATGAAAATAAGTGCTCAGTTCAGCAACATATTCACATACATTTTTATCTGCCTTGCGTCTATGCTCACAAAACTTTTTCCTATACATTTCAGGTGTTAGCTTAAAACATTCTAAAAGACTTTTTTTTACAGCAGTATAATCAAAACAGAGTCAGGCATTTGTGATATACAAGTTACAGCTTTCCCATGGAGTAAGGGGGTCAGGAACCATATCCAGAGCCTTTGGTCAACACTATATTGTTTGCATACCTGCCCAAACATATAAATTAAACTATCAAAATTATCACCCTCTTTAAATTGCGGAAGAAATTTACTGACCTCTTGTGCTTCTGAGGTGTAGTTACTCCCTTCCCCATTACCTCCATGACTCTGCGAAGAGTCAGCATTTCCCTCTCATGCTTCCTCTGATGCTCCTTTTGGCATCTGTCTCCAAACTCCTGGTCTCCAACTCAAGTCTCTGTAGCTCCAGCTGGATTTTTAAGTCCACTGCAGAAAGGATGAGCTGTCCATTCTCTGAGGATATTGCGATTGTCCTTCGTAGAAAGGTTGAGCTGCCCATTCTCCAAGGATATTGTATCTCCATTGCCAGTTTGATTGTCCTCCTGGATGCTGTTTTCTGAGGCAGCTTTAACCAAGGCTGCAATCAGGTCTGTCTTAGTCAGGTTTCCATGCATCAGTCCCCTAGCCTGGCACATCTCCACCAGCTGGCTCTTTGTTAGCTTTCCATACTCCTGTGCTGACATGCTGTCTGATCACCCTGACTAAGCTAACAAAAGAAATAAAACAATTGTGATCTGAACTCTGAGTATTAACTGCGTGGCTGATTTAGAGTACAAAACACCTTCAGAGATCACTGTACATAAGCTACAGGATTCACTCTACCCACACCACTGCAAACCACAAGTGAGGATATCTTTTCCCAACCACTGCCAACCACTATGTGATGGCCGTGCCCTGGTCCAGCAATCAAAGAGCCTCAATCCTCACCACTAACACCAGGGAGGGCATCTCATATAAGAGGAAAGGATAACAAATACACCCAGTAAAGTACAATTTCCCTTAAGTGCACACAGAGATCACAGTCAGTCTGGGGCTGGTTGCTCTCTTGCTCCCCAGGTCCCCAATAAGACTCCCCACTGGCACAGCTATAGGGTCCAGATCTCAGCCTAGCTGGCAAGCCAACTTCCAGTACCCTCTCTGCCCCACCAGTGCTCTGTGTCCCTGCTCAGGTAGCTGACACACCACACACACTCTGAGATAAGTATTTATACAACTTCACAGACACTCATGGGAAAGACTGACACAGATTCTCCAGCTGTGCCCCTTTACCCAGACTATACGGCAGTAATTACTGCCACCATCAGCTAATACTTATCAGCTACCCAGAGGCTCTTAAAAGGGTGTCCAATTATTACTGTGCAATATTATTATCCAATTGGTAATGTGGCTAATCAGTCTAAGGCTTATTAGAGTGGCCTTGTACAATAAACTCTATAAATATGCAATGTACTCTAGAGCTTACTTATCGCTACACAAACCAGCCACAGGTAAAAGGTTTTAAAATATTTAATAATAAATAATTACAAACACAAGACAATGCTACTACACCACAGTGATATCTAAGAGTTCAGAGATCACACAGAAACTTAAAAGCAATACAGTAGGAAAGTTCTGATATAACAGAAAAACACTTAGTCTTAACTTTCTTCTACGTTCCTAGCTATTACTACAAGAAAACATACTTCTAAGATACTATTTACATAAAGAGAACATAAGGCAGTGCTGAGAGTTGGATATCAAGACCAAAATGCTTACAGTCTTTCTCTCAACAATAGTTTTTAAAATCACTAACACATTTCTGCTGGGCCCTCCCAGATTACATCTTTTTGACACTTAAGTTTTCCCAGTATACACATTACATCATGTTGACACTTAGTCTGTAGTTCTCAGGCCAAAAGGCTACATTATTTAACAATCTAACACCTGCTCAGGAAACTACAACAATAAAAGACATTTCACATGTACATTCTAGTAATTATTCCTTAAGTTAAGACAATAGAAATAATTTCTTCAGTTAGCCTCTTTGGCACCACTATTTAGATCAAAAGTGTATACAAGACATAATTTTAACTTCAAAAGAACAGATGAAATTGCTTGACTTGGTTTTCCTTGCAGCAGATGGCAATGTTGCTACAATCTTGAAGTTCACATTTTACAATGTTTTCTTTCATTTAAGAACACAAGCGTGTATTTTACATTTATATTTACAAATAATAGAATTATGTATCAAATTCTATTTGACTAGGCTGGCAGCCTTCTCCCATCTTCCCCCAATCTTCACACAATGTTTATATTTTCATAGGTTCCTCTAGTGGAGGGTCCAGCGCAACATGTAGGCACATGTCTAATTTCAGTAGGTCACCTGTGGCTACTGATAATAGCATCATGTACATGACACAGTCCAATGACACAATGGAATTGTCAGCGGTGCTAATATTAGTGGGCATACACACATCTGCCACTGATAAAATGAGAGTGGAGGGGCTGGAAGAATTTCCAGCAACACCTGTCTTTAGGGCTAAATGCCTTGCCCATGTTAGACCCACCCAAACTATACAGGAGTCCTCACCACAGACTGAGTAAGCAACACTGCCACAAAGATGAGTACATTCACCATAGGAGAGAGGCATATAAGTGGCTGTCACCACCATGACACCAGACATTCCCTGCCCTGGCATCAATCAACAGATGTGTAGGTCAGTAATCCTGGCATATACATCTACTACATATACCACGTCTGAGATGTTGAGTGTTCTACATGGCCTGTGTGAGTATGTTTAACCCCTGCAGGGATTGCAGGCCATCCTACGCCACATGCAGCATAATATGGCATACAGGGACCTGAAGCAGACATGCTTGTTGAGGTCAGTAGTGGCCAAGTTGTCATCCACTGGTACAGCTATGGGGATTCTGGGAAATGTCCACCATGGCCAAGCAAGGTGCCAGATGTCTGTTTGCCAACAGCCAGTGTGAAATCTAAATGGTGTGTGTTGTGCTGAAACATATTATCTGAAGTAGTTTACTTAATTTGCTCTTCAACCAGTGGGTCTTCGGATCCACATCAGATCTGACATGGCTGCATTTTCCAGCTATGGCTCCGAGCTCCATGCTCCTCTCCTTACCCATAATGCCACATGTCTCCCTTCTGCCTTCAGATCTGGTTTTCTGCCTGAGAGGAAGCAGCATGCTCCGAGCTCCAGAGCATTTGTGAGTTTTTCTGAAGTAGTAATTTGTCTCTTTCTGGCCTTTCTTCACCTCTCTCTCTCTTTCAACCCTATTCTATACCTTCTCATGGTTCTCAATAGTGCAAAAAAAAAAAGTAAGTAGACTTTGCTATCTTTCCTCCCCTCTTTCCTTTCCATGTGGTGCATGTGTGGGTGTACGTTGGGCTGGCTAAGGCATGGCTGATGTCCCAAAGCCAGGCTTCAAAAGGTGCACAGAGTGTGCCCATAAGCTTTCTCTGGTGGATGGCCACACTCTCTGTGTGTAATTTGCTTGGGAGTGCCTCACCTCCAGTCCCCCTGTCCTATTTGCACTGGATTTAATCCCAGGGCACTTGAGGACAAATGGGACAAACTGATCCTTAAGGTCCTGTTGCCCTCTTCTGCTGGGACCAAGGTCCCACCTTCCCCTGCTGGGAAAGCAGTGCCTGCTGCTTTGTCTTCCCCTTCCAAGGCCTCTGGGACTCACCCTCCCACCAAGAGATCCAGGGAAGGGGATAAAACCAAGAAGGACCGGACTCGCAAGTAATCCCCCAACTGCTTGTCGGAGGCCATCCCTCCGCTGAAGGTTAAGCCTGTTTCCAGGCCAGTGACACCTCGGCTCAGGTCCTCCAGGTTCTCACTTGAGCCCGAGGTACAGATAAGCTGGTCTCCCCCTAGGCTTTCCTCCCACCGGCTTTCCCAGCCTACTTCAGCGGCATCCTCCCGCTCTACTCGGAGCTTGTCTGAAGCAGAGATGGGCAAGATGATACGGAAGTTTATCCGTACTTAAGTTCAGATGGGGGTCTTGCCAGGGCCTTCTCCCACCAGATCGGGCACCTTCCAGCCATTGTTCAGACCTGTCACTCCTTTTCCGATCTGACCTGAGGTTTTGGAGTTGTTGGATCCAAGGACGATCAGAGTGAAGGGGTCGGTGCTGACAGTACCCTATACCTCGATGCAAGCCAGTGCCTTGAGTGTGTCGGATCTGACTAGATCAGATCCGAGCTCTTGGAGCCATAGCATCGGGGTCTGATCTGAAGGAGCGCTCTCTGCTCCAAGCTTGTTGGAGAAAAGTATTCCCCTCAGCATCTCGGCTCTGGCACCCTGGTTGCATCAGGGGGGAACGGGTTCCACTAGGTTAGCCCAGGAGGTCCGTTCCCCCTCGGCATTGGACATGGTGGAGAGGGTTCTTGCAGGGCCGAGGCCTCTGACATGTTGTCTTTGGAATCCGTCCAAACCCCCCGGCCTTGAGTGTGGTTCTGGCCATCTTGCCGTCTCAGGGACAGCCCATGGCCATAGTGCCCCAGGAATTTCTGCCCTTGGAACAACCCACTTGCAAGACCTTCCCAGACAGTCCCCCTGAGGAGGTCCCTCCTGCAAGCATATGTGTAAAAGGAGGCACTTGGACTCTCCTCCAGAGTCCCTCATGGAAGACATGGACCTGGATGAAGGGGAAGGTTCCTCAAGATCACCCTCAAGGATGTCTCCTTTGGAGGCATCATGGAGATCCTTCACCAAATGGGGGGTGGTCCACCCCAAAACCAGCCTCTGATGAGTCCATGTTTCTGGAGGCATTCGGCTCGGGCCCATCTACCTCTTGGGTGTCCCCTTCTGCTGATCGACTTGTGGATCTGATAACATCTAGGGTATGGAAGGAGCCGGACACCATAGAGCCAATACCCAAGCACACAGACAAAGTCTTAAATCCCCCCATGGACAAGTTACACTGGCACAGGGCATCTCCTGTAGATGCTATGATGGTGGTGGCAGCCACCAAGAAGGAACTCGCCCAGGAGAGCTCCACAGTCCACCCGCCTGACCGAGAGTCGAGAGCGTTGGATCACTTTGGGAAGTGAGTTTATGCTTCAGCAACCTTCTCTGTGAGGGCATTGAACTACATTGTGCATTTCATCTGATTCCAGAGAGATCTGGTCAAGGACATCACGGAGTCGACCCCAGGGTCCATGTCAGCAGAGGACTGGAAGACATTCAATGTACGAATGGCCACCCTAGAACTGTTGCCAACACGTCTATGGGTTTGCTCTCCCATGCCACTGAGGGAGCCACATGGACAGCAGGGTCAAGTGTTGCCATCTGGCATCACGCCTGGCTCCACATGTGTCAGTTCTCAGAGCCCTTTAAGGCATCTTTTACCAATGCCCCTTATGATGGTTCTTCCCATTTTGGGAAGATGGTCAGAGAGACTTTGGTCCATAGCGAGAAGGACGGGAAGATACTGTCTGCCATTGGGATCCTCTTCTCACTACCTCAAAGGTCCTTTTCCAGGAACCAGTGAGGCCAGAAGAAGATGTGGTTCTGCAAGTCTCGGGCATTTTCCTGGGATGCTCAGGACCTACCTTCCCCCAGAGGCAGGGGGGGATATGATAGACATGCCTTAGAGGCAGAGGGGGTCCTAAGAATTTCAGGTACTGAGAACCTTTCTCGGAAAAAACATGCAGCAGCCCTGAGGGGTAGCCCAGCTGTCCATCTCTGGAGGCAGTTGGGGGTCACTTGTCACTACACCATGACATGGGAGTCCATCACTACAGATCACTGGGTGCTGCAAGTCATATCCAGAGGATATTTCATTCCGTTCAAGGATCCACCCCCATCCAACAAAGCCCTCCCGGACATTCCACCCATGCAGCGGGAGGAGACAGCAGTGCAGATAGACTCACTGCTAAGAAAATGAGTCATCCAACCAGTCCCCCAAGGCCAGTCTGGATCCGGGGTTTATTCCACATTCTTTTTAGTGCCAAAAAAGATGGGGGACCTCAGACCAGTATTGGATCTGTCCAAATTGATCCTATCAGTAACCAAGACAAAATTCCAGATGGTCACGATTCAATCTATCCTGCCCTACCTGCAGGCCAGAGACTGGATGTGCTCGATCAACCTCCAAGATGCATACTATCACATCAAGATGGACAGGCACTCCCAGAGGTTCCTTCGCTTCTGGCTGGGAGCCAATCATTACCAGCTTTAAGCCCTCCCCTTTGCTCTCACCACAGCCCCCCTGGTGTTCACCAAGGTAATGGTGGTAGCGGCTCACATGAGGCTTCAGGGCATTCAGATCTTTCTGTACCTGGATGATTGGCTCTTTACTGCCCCTTCAGAGCATCTACTATCTCAGGCCAGGGACTCCTTCCTTCAGCTAGCCAACAAGTTGGGCATTACAATCAATATGAACAAGTCTGCTCTTCTCCAGTTCAGATTTTAGATTTCATCAGAGCATGGCTGGACACAATACAAATGAAGGTGTTCCTCACATCAGACAGGATACACAGCTTGAGGTTACATATCTTACACATTCTTCAGACCCATTTACTGACAGCCGAAGCAGTGTTAAGGGCTCTATTTTCAATGGTGGACATGATAAATCTTCTTCCAACGGTGCGCCTTCATATGAGGGTGCTGCAGTGGACACTTGTGGTTCAGTGGTCACTGTTAGACCTTCCATTGTCTTTTCCAGTGAGAATTTCAAAAGCATGCAGGGACTCCCTTTGATGGTGGATTCAGTCCCTGGATTTCCTCAAGGGACGTCCTTTTCAACCTTCTTTCCCCAAGGTCACAGTGACCATGGACACCTCCCTACAAGGGTGGGGGGGCACTGATCAGGAAGACAGTCCAAGGCATGTGGTCCCCTTCTGAGACCTATCTGCACATCAATGTTCTAGGGATGAGAGTGGTTCTTCTTGCGTTGCAGGCCCTTCATGCTCATCCTCCTCTGGGAACGATTGCATTTCAGACGGACAATATGTCAGTTGTCTAGTATATCAACAAACCAGATCTTATCCCTTATGTTGAGAAGCCATGAGAGTGTGGGAATGGGCGGCCTCCACCGGCCACTTTCTGGTGACAATGCATATCCCAGGATGGTCCAACATTCTAGCGGACAGGCTCAGCAGATCAATCCTGATGCCTTATGAGTGGTCTCTGAATCCTTCAGTAGCAGAACAGATCTTTCTCGAGTGGGGTCGTCCTTGCTGCCATCTCTTCGCATCTCCTTCCAACGTGAAATGCAGCCAGTTTTTTGCTTTGAACCCCCCACTGGGGGGAAACCTCCAGAGATGCTCTGATTCATGCTTGGCCTCCCGGGCTTCTTTATGCATATCCTCCTCTTCCCCTTATGTCGAAGTTTCTACAGAAAGCCCGAAGGCTGGGGAGCACTGTGATCCTCATTGCCCCATTTTGGCCTTGACAGGTTTGGTTTCCCTTAGTCAGGTCTAATCTAGTTGCTCCAGCATGGACCTTGGATCTGGTCCCAGATCTGCGCTCTCACCCCTCGGGGATCCCTCATCTAGATCTGGATAGTCTGAAGCTCACTGCTTGGCTGCTCTGGTTCCCATGATTATTAGGACTCCTGGTCTGTCATTTCCTGTTAAGTCCATTCTGGTGGCGGCTCATAAATCATCCACCAGGAAAAATTTATCACAGTAAATAGAAATGTTTTTCTATTTGGGCCATTGAGAGGTCTTTGGACCCTTTCACTGCACCACTTTCAGCGGTCTTAGATTTCCTAGCTAGCATTTTTCATCAGGGTGCAAGTTCCACTACAGTGAAATTTCAACTAGCCGCCATTTCTAATTTTCATTTTAGGGTGGACATGTCTTCATTGGCTTCTTCTAAACTGTGTAAAACCTTCATCAAAGGTGCCTTTCTTCTCAGACCTCCAATTAAGAACCCCATCCTTCTGTGAGACCTTACTTTGTTGTTGCAGGCATTGGCTTCTCCTTCCTTTGAGCCTGCGGCATCTGTGAATCGATTTGGAAAACTGCCTTCTTGGTTGCCATCACATCTGCTAGAAGAGTGTCGGAGCTTCAAGCTCTTTCTATCAAAGTCCCTTATATGATCTTTTATAAAGATAGAATGTCGCTACGCACTAACCCATCCTTCCTTCCTAAGGTAGCTTCGGAAGCCAATATTAATCAGACCATTAATTTTCCAGTATTTTTTCCTAACTGCCAGAACAAAGGGGAATACAAATTACATTTACTGGATGTACATAGCCAGTTGAGGTTTTAGCTTCACAGGACTAAACCATTCTGCAAGTCTGATCAACTTTTTGTGTCCTATGCCAAGCCCTTCTTTGGTAAACCTGTTTCAAAAGTGACAATTGCTCGCTGGATTTCACAATGCATTGGCTGGGCTTATTCAGAAAGAGGATTGTCTCTACCAGGAAATGTGAAGGCTCATTCGACCCGATCTATGGCTATGTCAGTGGCTTTTTATTCTAGGGTCTCTTTGGATGATATTCGTTCAGCAGCTACTTGGGCCTCATCTCACACCTTTATTTCTCATTGTAAACTGGATTTGGTCTCTAGGAGTAGAGCATCCTTTGGTTCTATGGTGCTCCTGAATATCCTTCCATGAGGGCCTCCCAAGAGTTAGGTAGCTGGGAGCTCTGTCCCACAGGTTGAAGAGCAAATGAAGTAAACTACTTTAGACAAAGAAGTTATGTACTCACCATAACATTCCATCTGAGTAGTTGTACTTCATTTGTCTTCAACCACCCCCCCTCCTTTCCCCTAACCTTATCTTTTGGGATATGACATGTCCTTTGTATCGGACGGTTATTGTTGTGATCCTTGGTCCTGTCCAAGCTAAGGTTCTTTTTGTGACAATTGGTGATTAATGATAAGGTGTCATTGGGTCAGGTGTCTGATACCTGTTGGGTAACAAACTTGATCTGAAGGGAGAAGGGAGACAGGGGGACATTATGCGTAAGGGGAGGAGCATGGAGCTCAAAGCCATAGCTGGAAAATGTGACCGTGTCAGATCCGATGTGGATCTGAAGACCCACAGGTCGAAAACAAATGAAGTAGAACTATTCATATGGAATGTTATGGTGAGTACATAATAAGAAGTTATGTACCTACCATAACGTTCCATGTTAGTTGTCTTCTTCTCGCCTTCTTTCTTGCTGGTTGGGTTCGGAGCCGATCCTCGGCTCCGACTCGGCCATCTTCAAAACCTCGAGAGCTGCTTACTGGCTCGAGGCCCCCTATATCCCATGATGCCTGGCGCTAGATACCCAGATCTCGTTTGGTAAACCTAACTACAGACATAATAATAACAGTTATAATAATATTAATACAGTAAAATGTAGTAGGATGCATGAACCTACTGGAGAGACTGATAGTGAGAAGTAATAGCCAGAGAAGACTCAGCCAGTGATAAAAAAACATAAGGAACTCTTCTCAGTCTACTAGGATAGGGGGATGGAGGGTGGGACGCAAGAAAGAAGGCGAGAAGAAGACAACTAACATGGAACGTTATGGTAGGTACATAACATCTTAATGTTAAGTTGTCTATCTCGCCTTCATTCTTGCTGGTTGGGACAGCGTCCCTAGCACCTCGATCCTGGGAGGCTCATCGGAACAGACTCTTCAGAACAGTGGAACCAAAATCAGCTCTGCTCCTGGAGGCCACATCCAGCTTATAATGTGAAATGAAGGTATGAGGATTGGCCCATGTAGCTGCCACACAAATAGTTTCCATTGGCAATCTTGCCTGAAAGGCCACTGAAGTAGCTAGAGCTCTAGTGGAGTGACCTTTTGGTTTAGCAGGAAGCTCTTTATTCCTTAACTGATATATAAATGTAATAATAGATGTCAAACACCTAGATAAGGTTACTTTCGACACCGGTATACCTTGTTTACCCTCAGCATAGGACAGGAACAACTGGTCTGATTTTCTGATTTGCTTGGTTCTATGCAAGTAAAAGCGTAATTGTCTATGAACGTCCAACTGATGTAATTTGTATTCCGCTTTGTTGAAATAATTTGGAAAAAACACAGGTAGGTCAATGGACTGATTCAAATTATTATCAGAAGCAACCTTTGGAAGAAAGGAAGGGTTAGTCCGAAGAGAAACTCTATCATTGTGAAAAACTAGGTAAGGAGGATGAACACAAAGAGCCTGAAGTTCAGAAACTCTTCTAGCCGACGTAATTGCAACCAGTAGAAGGGTTTTCCAAGAAAGAAACTTCAAAGAACAAGAAGCTGCAGGTTCAATGGGGGGCAGTATCAGGGAAGCTAAAATCAAATTCAGATCCCACGGAGATGGGGGATCTCTTACTGGGGGCCTGAGTAGAGTGGTCCCTTTAAGAAAGGCTTTACAAAGCTTATGGGACATGATGCTTGTATCAGCTAGGCCCGTATGAAAGTTTGAAATTGCAGCTAGCTGAACTCTAATCGTGGCAGAAGAGGATCCAGCTCGAAAAAGTTCCGCTAGAAATTCTAAGATATGGTGGACAGGGGCTGAAAAGGGGGTCTATATTCCTGGTCTCTGCTCATAAGGAAAAACGTTTCCACTTACTAGCATAAGTTTTTCTAGTGGTAGACTTATGCGAGGATAAAATGATTTCACACACTGAATGGGAGATGATTGGAAGCCTGGCTAAGGTCGGAAGTGGAGCAACCAAGCAGTGAGCTGGAGAGATTGAAGAGATTGGTGCAGCCCGCCCGATTGATGGATCAGGAGGTCTGGAAGTGGGTCCAGGGTCCAGGGCTGCTCTAGAAGGTGATGACGCAGGAACGGGAACCAAATTTGTCGAGGCCAGTAAGGGGCAATGAGGATCATCTTGCATCCCAATGTGGTAGCTTTCTGTATTAGTTTGGGAATCAGGGGAAATGGAGAGAATGCATAAAGAAGTCCCTGAGCCAATCATGAACTAGAGCGTCTCTGGGGAAGTGTCCGGTAAGAGGGAGGAGAGAGAAGAAATTGTCGCACTTGCTGTTGAAGGGGGTGGCAAAAATGTTGCAGCAAGGCTGACCCCATTTGCAGAAGATTTTGTCCGCCACAGTCTGATTGAGAGACCACTCATGAGGCATGAGAATTGCTCTGCTCAGCCTGTCTGCTATAACTTTGGACTTCCCAGGGATGTGCACTGCCGTCAGAAACCGTTGGGAAGATATCGCCCACTGCCAAAGTCTGAGTGCTTCTCGACATAAGGGGTAGGACTTGGTTCCGCCCTGCTTGTTAATGTACCATACTACTGACATATTGTCTGTTTGAATTGCAATGGTCCCGGTGGGAAGAGAGTTCTGAAGAGCTTGCAGCACTAAAAGCATGGCCCTCATCTCCAAGACGTTGATATGCAGATGGTACTCTTGAGGCTGCCAGGTACCTTGGACTGTTCAGCCCTGAAAATGCCCCCCCCCCCACCTGATCAGGGAGGCATCCGTGGTCACCGTAGCTACTGGAGGAGGAAGAACAAATGGTCTGCCCTGGTGTAATAATGGGGAAACCATTCACCAAACAAGTTGGTTCTTGCATGACTGTGTGATCTTTATCATGTGAGACATTGGGAGTTGCTGGAAAGACCATCGTGTGAACAGCATCCACTGAAGAATCCTCATCTGAAAACGTGCAAGGGGGACTAGTATGATAGCCACTGCCATGAGACCCAATGTTCTTAGGACGAATCTGGCCTGAATTTTTTTGCATCCTAATAAGATCTGCACATGTCGTCGAATGGCTAACACTCTGTCTACTGGAAGTCTTGCTGACATGTCCTTTATATTGAAGTTTGCGCCTATAAAGGTGATAGATTGACAAGGCAACAATGCAGACTTTTCAAAATTTATTGTGATGCCTAGTTTGGAGCAAGTTTGGATAGTGTAGTCTCTGGCTCACAGCAGGTGATGCCTGGTGGTTGCAGTAAGGAGCCAGTCGTCTAAATATGGAAACACCTGGAATCCTTGCCATCTCAGGTGAGCGGTAACTACTGCCAAACATTTGGTGAACACCCTGGGGGCTGTGGTGAGACCAAAGGGCAGAGCTCTGAACTAATAATGACTGGCTCCCAGCCGGAAGTGGAGGAATCTTCTGGAGTGTCTGTCCATTTTGATATGGTAGTACGCGTCCTGAAGATCTATGGAGCACATCCAGTTGTCCTGACCCAGAAAGGGTAAAATGGACTGTAGCGTGACCATCCGGAACTTCGTTCTTTGAACAGACCTGTTTAGTCTGCTGAGATCCAGAATGGGTCTCCAGTCCCCTGTCTTTTTTGTTACCAAAAAGAACCTTGAGTAAATTCCGGATCCTTGTTGGTCTGCTGGGACTGACTGAATGGCTCTTTTTCTTAGCAATTTTGAAATTTCTTGAACTGCTTGATCCCTTAGATTGGGTGGAACATCTGGAAGGGATTTGTTGGGAATGTGTGGAGTGTGAAGGAAGGGGATTTTGTAGCCTTCGGATATGATAGACAGTACCCATTTGTCTTGTGTTATACTCTGCCAGGCTTTTGGGTACAGCGAAAATTTTCCCCAAACTGCCTCCGAAGGTGGACAGCCGGGCAGCACTTCAGGGATGCTGGAAGGGCTTGTCGGAGAAAAATTCTCTTTGGCCCTGATTTTGCGGACCCCCTCTGCCCCTAGGGCGGCATCTGTTGTTGTTCCCTCCTCTGCCCCTGGAGGGGAACTCTCCACGTGTGTCAGGCACGGCTCCCTAGGGTTTTTGGAACCACATTTTTCCACTCTTCTGACCCTTGGGATACGGTCTTGAAGGAGTGGAAAAATAGACTCCCACAGTAGAGAGAGTCTTGCCTTCCTGTTCACACCTGGTAAGGGTATCCTTCACCTGTGGTCCAAACAGAGCAGAACCATCAAAGGGGGTGTTGGTGAAAGATGCCCTGAAGGGTTCCGCAAAGTTGCATAACCAAATCCAAGCGTGCCTCCTCAAAGCCACACCTGTGCCTGCGGCCCTACTCACGCCATTGGCTGCATTAGAGATGAGCCGCTTGGAGGAGTTTACTACCGAATTAAGAGTCGCCAGCTGGGACGCAATCTGAGCCTGGGCCCCCGCAGCTGATGGATCTTGAAGGGTATCTCCTAGCTCTTTAAGGAGATCCCTTTGAAGGCGGGTAAAGTGGCAGAAATAGTTCAGCGACCTCATGGAGAAGGTCACTGAGGAAAACATCCACTTGCCATATCTGTCCATCATCCTAGATTCCTTATTAGAGGGATGGACAGACGAAGTTTCAGCCAACTCCTTTTTTGTGGCCGCTGCTACCACCATGGCATCAACGGAACACCCTTGGTCAGAAATTGCTTGTCTTGTGGGGCGGTAATAAATTTTGTGGGCCTGTGGGAGTTGCTTCCATTGTGTCTGGAGCTGACCATGCCTTTCAAGCCACTACAGACATCAGTGGATCGAAAGGCGGAGGCACCCTGGAGGTGGAGGGTCGGGATCCAAATGCGTCCAGGAATACCGACTCATCCTCAGAAGGGTTAAGGATAGTCCAGCTCCCCCTCTCTGCCTAAGAATCTCAAGGATGTCTGAGAAGGAGACGTCCTCAGAGGGGGATCTCGGGGACCCTTCCGACTCCTCCAAGTTGGTATCTGAAGTGACAGACTCAGGGGAGTCAATATGCTTCCTCTTGCATTTCCTCTTTCG
Source organism: Protopterus annectens (assembly GCF_019279795.1). Lineage (NCBI taxonomy): Eukaryota > Metazoa > Chordata > Ceratodontiformes > Protopteridae > Protopterus > Protopterus annectens. The sequence goes on from NC_056735.1 coordinate 1,691,847,670, forward strand.
AGGGGGCTCCTCTGAATGAATGGGGGAGGCCTCGGAAGAGGAAGATACACCCAATGGGGTGCCCTGGAGCGCTTGTTCCCCACTCTTGGGGTCTGGAGGAGGGGCAGAGGCAGGAGCAGGCACCATGGGGGAGGAGCCGATGAGGCTGACCGTGAGGCTGACTCAGATGCCAGCACACTCCTCATGACCTCGAAGGTGCCTCTTCCCGATATCGGAGAAGGCTCCAGCTCTGAAGAGACTGTAATCCTTCCTGGCACCGAGAGAGACAGCTCTGAAGCTGATGTAGGAGCCAAACTCACCTGCGCCGAAGCTCCGAGAGGGAGAATGGGGTCGGACAAGGGTCCGATGCCACTCGCCCCCTTGGAGCTGATGAGGGAGTCCCGGCAGCCAGATCCCTCCAAGGACGGCACCATGGAAGAGATCGGAGCCGACGCAGAACCGAAAAGGGAGGTATTGGTGCCGACGGTTCCACAATCCCAGCCTCAGCATGCTCCGGCTCTGAGCTCAAGGGATGAGTTGAAGGAGGAACTACTGCAGAGACAGGTAGAGCCAAACCCTGATGAAGGGGGCTGGATAGCATTTTAGCCAGGGCCTGCGATTTTAAATGCCTGCTCACCACTCTCTCCAAATCATGGTCAGATAGTCTAGAAGACCGAGAAGAGTGGGATCGATGACTTCTCTCTGACTGCACCAAAGGCGACCCCGGAGCCAAATGTATCGACTCTAAGGATGGTGATCTGGAGCGTTTTCGACTCCTTGACGGTTCCGACAGAAGAGTCGGGGCTGACTGGGAGATAGGTACTTCGGCTCCAGTCTGAGCCGAAGTTGGCTTTGAGATAGGTACTTTGGTTCCAGTTTGAACCGAAGTTGAAGCAGATGCCACACCCGATGACAGCTCCGAACTGGGAGCCCGCGGCTTCGATGGCTTGGAAGGTTTCACTGACTGAGCCTTGGCCGGTGATCCTTCAGGTTTAAGCAAACCCCTAAGGATAAGCTTATTCCTACGCTCCTGCAGGACTCTTGGACTAAAGGCGTGACACACCGAACAAGAGTCCTGCAGGTGTAGGGTGCCCAAGCAGTAGACACAAGAAGTGTGACCACCTGTCAGTGACATTTTCTGACAGCATGAGTCGCACTTCTTGAATCCCGACACTTTTGTGTCTTTAGACATTCCTGTAAAGGAAAAATCAAAATACAAAGAAAGAGTGCAAGGGAATTTGGTAACTAGAAAAAACACACACAGTCCACACAAGTTACCTCACCTTAACAGCACACACACACATACTTTATAATATAAGAAAGGCTAACAGACCTACAACTACCACAATTTCTATGAAAAAAATGTTACTACCTTAAAAGAGGAAACAAGGATAAGCCTCTAACTCAAACGGCTACATTAAAAAGGAAAACGGGAGTGGGGGAGAGAGGGGAAAACTCTCTAAGACGAAAACGAGTTTTCCAGGGAAAATTTAACACTAACAAATACCTACAAATACTACAAATATGTATGTATGAACACTAAGTATTCTAACTAATAATATACAAAAAGTTCTAAATATATATCAATAAAGTGAAAAATACAACCTGATCCAGTAAACGCAACCTCATAGCAGAAGCGGCAAATGAGATCTGGGTATCTAGCACCAGGCATCATGGAAAATAGGGGGGCCTCGAGCCAGTAAGCAGCTCTCGAGCTTTTGAAGATGGCTGAGTCGGAGCCGAGGATCGGTTCCGAACCCAACCAGCAAGAATGAAGGCGAGATAGACAACTTAACATCTTATTTTTATGGAAATACTACAGAGGTTCTACAGTTGGTTCATCACCATATGCAGTTAGTGTCCTTGAGTTCTGCAGAAGCAACAGACAGAAAGGGAGGCTGTAAACAGGCATGAAGACTCACAATGATTAAACAAGAGCCCAGCATATCTGTAATTGGTATGTCACAATGCAGAACAAGTAGTAGCACCTGGCAACATGACAGAGAGAGATAAAACCTTAACTATGACCCAGACAACCTGTCCTCGAGTAGAGGTTTAGGCACTGTAGGAGCTGGATGGGAGGAACAGGTAGAAGCTGCAAATACCAGCTTATCCATCCTGGGGAGAGGGGAGTGGTCTGCTGTTCACAGCCAACTAGTGGAGCCTTGCAGGCACTGAAAAAGCAGAAGACTGAGGAATATGCATTTGACACTACCAAGCCAGTACTGGAATCCCTCAATAGTATGTGTGTGGAAGTAAAACAATGCACATGGAAAGCATAATAGTCCCTTGCAGTGACTTGGATGCCCATCTTAACCATCCAGAGATGGGATTAGGGTTAACAGAAATTCAGACATAGACTATGGATGTAAGTAAGAACACAAACCATTTCCATGCTGACTGCATGAAGGCCCTTCTGATAAAGTCTTTCCTCCTTGCTGGGGATGTCCAGTGCAGAGGAATGAATGGGCTAAAGACTGATGATGGGTTTAATGGTCAGAAGGTAGAGAGGTCAAAAAGGTGTAGGAAAAAAACAATGACAGGTGTTAGTTGTTAAAGCAATTATTACACTGTTAGAGAAAGTGTAGCCCCATGTGGATTTAAATGTGGAGAATGTTATGCAGACTGAGAACATTCCTAAGAAGATGGTAGTGGTGATTTGTGTTAAAAGGCTACATAAGTGGTTTAAAAATGGCAAACAGTGACAATGACATGTCTGATTGTAAAAGTGGTGGCTTGGTGGATTCTGACAATACTGAAGTTGCTTATAAGGCTGTCTTTACAGAAGGACTCTGACTCAGTCTGGTCTTTGATGGGTATATATCATTAAATTATATGACCACGGCATGACAAAACATGTAGATGAAAAGCATAATCTTGTCAGATCTGCTGCTTGTTCACACACTCCGTAAGCAACAGAGATGGCCCAAGTGATGTGTGATGATAGAAGCAGTGCTTCAGGCAAAAAGGTACCAGCCATTCACCTTGTGCAAGAGGTCATGGCATTTCTGTCCATTGAGGATACACAGTCACCACTAGAGTACTCAAGTAGGCTATTCTGCAGCAGTGCCAAGTAGAGAAGCTACACATCAAAGAGAATGAAACCATCACCCTACAGGACCTAACGCTGAAGTCAGCACCTTTGTGATGGAGACTGTGACAGTTGCAGATGATTCAGTTCTCTTCATCACAGCATCGGGCATTATTACTAACCTGTGCTGTGGACAATACTTTCTACATTAAAATCCACATATACAAGTAGCTTATCCAATATGTGTGGCCTAGAAATGAAAGAAACAGCCACACAGGTCCACTTGTATATGCATCAATGAACAGCAAGTCTGACACTAGATGAACAGCAAAGTTTAATAAGTTCCGTGAGACAGCAGATTTGAATGACATTGTTCTTAAACTTGTGTTTCTTCCTGTCAGACTTAAGGAGGTCCAGCATCAATGTTGTACACCAGTGTGTTTTCCTGCTAGTCAGCATAAGGGATGCTGCTTCCATCTTTCAAAAATTAAAAATTTATAATAACTGCAGAATAGGGTCTTGATATCTAGGAATGTTTGCTCACAAAAAATATCATCTGCAAACATGCAGCTAAATGCTTCCAGAACGTGACACACCTACTGCTTTTGCAGAACATACAAACAACATTTGGTGAATGAATACAGGAAATGGTATGGTGGTCTGATGAATTTTATGTGAAGAGGAAGCATGAACAGTGTGGTACTGAGGTATCTAAAGTGCAGTGTACAGACCACAATTTCCCCTCCTCAGTTTGGGCAGAGTCCATTTGGTGGTATTTTTTCCCCATTTGTTATTTTCCCTCTCAAAGAAGAAGAAATGTTCCCTTAGTTTGCCCTTTGCTTTATATCACTCTCTTTCACTCCCTTCGTTAACTGCTTCCTTGCTTTCTTTCATTTATATTCACCCCCCCATTAGCAATCTTCACATTCCCCACAACTCTTGTGCAATCAACAGAGTTAATGCATTCAAATAAGGCATACTTCGTTTGCAATTAACCTTGCCTCTTCTTCACTTCATTTATTACATTTTGCTTTTGTTAACCAAGAAAGTCTGACTGGCTTTCATACCCCTTTTCAGTAGAGGCTCCAGGGAAAAAGCGCCACAGACATGTTTATAATTGTTTTCTTAAACATAGAGTATACAATTTAGGTGCAACTGAAGACATCTTGATTTCATGCAATCTGGGTACAAAGTAAAACTTACTGAGTACAGTATGCAGTTCTGAAAGTTAATGATTGTTAATAAAAGCATCATATGTAGTGTATATCATTTAAAATTCGGTACAAACGTAAGTAACAATTAGAAGAAAAGAATACAGCTATGCACATGTTTGCAATGTGAGTATATTGGTGGTAAATGAGAAAAATACAATAACCTGTTGTGGTGATCCAGCACCATTTGTATCTTTAGACATGATATCAGCTGGGTCTACTAAAACTACAGATAAGTGTCACTGCTGAAAAGTAGATGTAGGTAACAAAAGATCTACCACTGTACAGTTCTGTTAGCTCAAGCAGCTATGTATGGAGAGAAGAAAATCAAAATGAATGTTACCATTTATGTAATCATGTCCTTTTTGGTTCTGATTTACACTGTTAGCTTTATATTCCCATATGGACCAGTCTCAGGCTCCAGCTTCCCTTTTTTCCCAGCTGTGCACAATTCTTTTTATCCAGGCTTTCCTCTGATCCCAACTTTTGCTTCACCATTGACATCTCCCACTTCTGCATACTACATCAGTTCTTCACTCTGACTGCTGCTGGATCTTCTGCTTTGGGCATCTTCTATATGTCTGAGTGCTTACTGAACACTTCTGTGTCTGGGTGTCTGAGTGCCCACTAAGCATGTCTGTATCTGGGTGTCTGAGTGCCCACTAAGCATGTCTGTATCTGGGTGTCTTAGTGCCCACTAAACACATCTGTATCTGGGTGTCTTAGTGCCCACTGAACACTTCCGAGTCTGTGTGTCCTGGTGCTCACTGAACACTTCCGAGTCTGTGTGTCTTAGTGTTCACTGAGCACTTCCGAGTCTGTGTGTCTTAGTGCTCACTGAACACATCCTAGTCTGTGTCTTAGTGCTCACTGAACACATCCTAGTCTGTGTGTCTTAGTGCTCACTGAACACATCCTAGTCTGTGTGTCTTAGTGCTCACTGAACACATCCTAGTCTGTTTCTCTTAGTGCCCACTGAACACTTCCGAGTCTGTGTGTCTTGGTGCTCACTGAACACTTCCGAGTCTGTGTGTCTTGGTGCTCACTGAACACTTACGAGTCTGTGTGTCTCATTGCTCACTGAACACAGAGTCTGTGTGTCTTAGTGCCCACTGAACACTTCCGAGTCTGTGTGTCTTAGTGCTCACTGAACACATCCTAGTCTGTGTCTCTTAGTGCCCACTGAACACTTCCGAGTCTGTGTGTCTTAGTGCTCACTGAACACATCCTAGTCTGTGTCTCTTAGTGCCCACTGAACACTGCCGAGTCTGTGTGTCTTGGTGCTTACTGAACACTTCCGAGTCGGTGTGTCTTAGTGCTCACTGAACACTTCCGAGTCTGTGTGTCTTATTGCTCACTGAACACCGAGCCTGTGTGTCTTATTGCTCACTGAACACCGAGTCTGTGTATCCTGGTGCTCACTGAACACCGAGTCTGTGTGTCTTGGTGCTCACTGAACACTTCCGAGTCTGCATGTCTTAATGCCCACTGAAAGCTTCTGGGTTAGTGTGTCTTAGTGCTTACTGAACACTTCCATGTCTGTATGTCTAAGTGCTCAATGAACACTTTTGTGCCTGTGTGTTCTTTGTCTTCATTCTGTTGCTTCATTCTTTGTTAGTTTGTCTTGCCTTGCATTTGTGTGATCTGGTCTGGTCTTCTCTGCTCAGATTTGTCTGGGTGATCCAGTCCATTATGTCCCATTCCCATAGCTTTCTCTTCTTATCTTTCATTTCTTTCTCTGTGTTTTTCTGTCTCCTATCGCCCTTCTCTTGCCCTATTCTAATGAGTTATCCAGTTGTCTTTTTCTGTTGTCATCTGTTTTTCTTATTGTTTGATGACTTCATAGGTGACAGCATCTGATTTGCTGTTCAGTCTACTCCTATCACTTCATATTCTAAAGTGTTACTCTTTCTCGGATGACTGATTCTTATTCACAGTGAATCTTTCTACTCCTAGGCAGTGAATTATTTAGCTTCCATCACATTGGATACCTGGATGCTGCATCCTTCCCACTGGAAATCCGGTGTTGCTAAGAATATGAGTTCTGCTTAGATTCTTTTGTTCTGAGGAGGTCCCTTATTGGATTGAATACCTTTCTTCTTACAGTCAGCTGTGCAGAAACATCAGGCAGCACTTTATTTAAACTCCAAAATTAAGACAATATTACAGCTTTTATTGCACTCGGATATGCACTCTTTGTTGTGCAGCTTATATAGAATATGTCTTGGTTGTTCTGTCTAACCTTTTTTCTATCTAGTCCTGTGTATGCTATAGATTTCAGTACCAAGATGCATGGGGGACTTGGTGGTTGATTTGTTTGTTTAAAAAAGACATTTTAGGTCCTTTTCTTTCTGACATTTTCAGGTGTGCCTGCCAGTCACAACTTCTCTCCACTGGATCTATTTTCTTGTGCATCAGGCTGCAATTTTAGTACATTATCTTCACTGTTCAGTACCCCTAGCCTCCCCAAGCATGCAATCTTGGATGTTTTTCTTCTCTGGAGTTTTTCTTCTACATCTTTGTTTATTCATCTCCCAGAATTTATTTGTTTTTGTTGCTTTTGCTCCTTTGGGGTAACTTGTGTCACCGGCAACTTGTGAGGGAAGAGGAAGCATTGCTCTTTCCTTCTGGACCTACTCTCTTCTCCATGCATTTTGTGTGCTTTTGTCCTTTTTTGTTGTTTTCCTGTAGTCTATTTTAGGACCTTAAGATAACTGCATCCATCTTTAAGGTGTTTAGCTACACCTTCTCACCCTGCATACAAGAATTAATCTGAATAATTTAGGAGATTCCTTATTCCTTAATTTATCCATTGGCTTTCTCGTGGTCACCAACCACCTCCCTCTATAATGTCTGTCTGAAACTGGCCTGTCCACAGCTGTAGTCCAGTGGTTTATAATGGGAAGAGTGGTTTGCCAGGTAGAAATACGATACCTCTCCTCTGCCATCTTCTTCTTGCATTCAACACAGCTCCTTGCTTGGCCTCATGTTGTTTTCCAGCTTGTGGTGGTTCTAGATCAATTCAGTTAAGTAAAAAATGTGCAGTACTGATCCTTGCTTCCTCTGTTTCCTCTGTCCAAATTGAATTAGAGTGCAGTTTTAACCCAGAAAAGCATAGTTGATAGAGTCAGATTTGTATATGAAGACCCAAAACACCAAAGTGTTGGCTGTATTGATCAGAGTCAGCAACCTCCATTCACACTTCCTTTTTTTGCGTTACATCATCATATGGTTCACTGACAGACATGGTTAATTGTTTGAAGCTTTTATGGATCTCAGGTTCAACCCAGTCTTTGAAGCAGCCATATCCAAAACTAATAAAACAATTTGCATTCTCTACTGCATTGTATGAGGCTCATCATAACTAAACATACTCATGTCAAAATGGCATATATACATTCTTCCTTGCTGCTTTTTGTTATACCTTAAATATTTTCACACAGCTGCAGTTTACTGCCTGTCTCAAGTGAGAACAAACATGTAATAAGATTGTTCATTTCACCTTTCTGATTTCTTAATGGTTCCACCACTGCAGGACGCAATTTTCACTCATCTGACTCAAAGTCCCTAATGCTTTGACATGCCATTACCATAAATTGCCACATTATTATTATTTTCTCAATAATTTCTAGTGCTAAGTAAGTTCCTATAATGGTACATCCACACCCTTAGACTGTTTCTCCACTGACACTCTGATACCAGTGAAATCCTCCTCAAATAGACATAGTGATTTCTTATTTATATGGTAGGTTGTTAACTTATGGAATAGCTTTCTTCTTCCTAATATGTAAAATAACAAACATTCATCTTTAAAAAAAAACATTAAGATATATATTTTAAAGAAATTTCTGTCCATTTCTGAGATCACACATTTTGAATAACAATTCTTGTATTCTCTTAAGCTGGCACCAGTGAATTAGCTATTATTTACTAATGTCTGCTTATTAATCACTTCACCTCTGACCTCTAATAACTCTTTCCTTCTCTGTCTTCATAAATAGCTGTTTTCTCTTTCTTTATCCACCCATTTGAATTGTACCTGTTTATTCTCATTGTTGCAAATGGCTCTGTTTCAACACATTCCTTCCCTATTCTCTGTCATCTTGCTTTTCTTGTCCCGCTTATCCCATGCCTCTGTTTCAGCCTCTGACCATTCTGTGTTACTGTTCTCTATCATGTATTTTTTGAGATGATCGCTATCTATAACAGCAGTTGAGAATATTTGGGTTTACCTATCTTATGTGCTGCCCTATCTTGGTCAGAGTTTCCATCAGCTGTGGTCATACTCCAATAAAATTCATCCGAAGTTTCTTGCAATCATTCCATGAATCCTTCTTAGGTGGGGAGATATTCCTCAAAGGCCATGCCTGCTAGGATCATTCTTCAGATTTTCTCATTTTCATTACTACTTCACTTCTTGTATCAACACCAGAGAAAGTTTTGTCTGTATGTAGTAGCTTATGCTTCTTATTCATTGCCAATTTTTTCTTTTACCACAAATAGTCATGTTTATTATTTTACCTCCCTGTTTAAGATGGATAAAATGCTTGACAAGAGACAAGGGAGTGAGGATAAGGCAGTTAAGGATACCAAACGTGATTAATCAAAATAAGCAGCAAAAGTACTTAAAATATAAATCTTCCAGTTCTGCATCTGACTCCTAAAAAAAGTCATTGTCAAAAGTACCAACATTCTGCACACTGACCTCGATGCCCCCAAGAAATAAAGAGTTAAAAGCACCTTCACTGCTACCTATGTTGATATGGTTCAGCAATATTCAAACAGACAAGGAGCATCATTACTGTATCAAATTTGGTTCTTGATTTAATGCAGTCTTCCTTTGACTAAAGGACCTTTGCAATGGAATATATTAATACAACACAGGAAATCACATTTAAACAGCAAGTACCTCTGCAGATATATTTGTCAAATTAATATAATTTTATACATTGAACACATTGATGTGAACCTTTGTGAACTCATATATAAGTTCAAGAATGTAAAAAGTGAAGAAAAAGAAACCTCTGAGACAACCAGTGAAGATGAAAACTTAACTACGCCATGTAAAATTCCTCTTTCTTCTTGGGATTCCGATAATTAGAATTTTTCACAAAGTTTAGGTTCTCCTCTAAAAATAGCTGTTTTGTGAGCACTTTAAGATTTATGGCAGAATTTAGTTGGTTTGTAGGGAATCCCTTCTCTCTAGATAACAAATACAGAAAGGTGATGAGACTTGAGATTCAGAGTGGATGATGATGATGTTTTACTGTACTATACATTCCAGAATGTTTTAAAAGTAAATAGCCAGTGCCTAGATCAACAGGCTCTATCTACTAAAATGCTTAAAGGATGTATAAATGACTCACCTTTGAAAAACAGGATTTGTTTAATACACATAAGATATACCCCTGCTACTGGTACCTTTCTAAATATTTAAACAGAAAGGTAAAGTACTTACTGCATATTTGCTATTTCATAATGTTTGTATTTTACTAATTTACTGTTTTACTGGCACTGAAAGGGCACACAGATTGTTACTGGTTCCTTCAATGAAGAAAAATCCTCCCCTAAAGTTGGTCCTAGTTAGATTTCTTTACAGTCAGGATAAATAATTTTAAAGACTGCCTGGTCAAGTTCTTCCATCAAAGTAAGTGACAGTACAATAAGATTTGACAATGACTATTCTACATCAGTAATTTCTAAAAGGAGAGTATTTCTAACATCAATTAAAGATCTAAAGAACAAGCAAATTGAAGTGCATCTTTTGTTTCCTGCAAGACTGAAGATATTTTATTCAGGTGGTACAAAAACATTTGATAATGAGAATATTATAACCTCTATTCAGAAAAACAAAATCTTGTCTCAAACAGAAGAAATAGAGTGGAACACAGTATCATTGAAGAGACATCAAGAGAGAAATGGATGGAAAAATATTGAAAAGATGAAAAAGTTAAAAGATAAGTGACTTGATTAAGCATCACATTGAGATGGAAGAATAATCCAGTACATGTCCAATGTATGAATATAAATGGAAGAAACATTTATAAAAGCTTCTCATTAAGAAGAGGTAAATAAGTCTATTTTTATTTATAATTTTTTTCTTTTTTTAAGAATTTCTAACAGTTGATGTCTATTTAATAAGGTACTGTTAGTTAAATTACAATGATTATTATTTTAATTTAATGCATTACTTTAATTGGAAAGACATGTAGATATATGCATGTTTTAATACACAAGGTTTAGGTTAATATATAAAATTATTTGCTTCTCTTAATTACATAAACATAATCAGTAAATATGCCGCATCATTATTTAAATAGTGGCTAAAATATATATAACAATAGGAAAGTTGCTTAAATTATCATTTGCTATCTCTTTCAGTTAAAAAAAAACTTTCACAAGCAGGCACAAAATATTGCTGAACAGTTGCTTTGGTAATAATGAAGCACTGGGACGCTGGCTTAAATTTAATTTTTTACTTGTTTTATTTACACTTCATTTGGCCGTTCTTACATTGACATGTATGTAATATTATAATAGGAAGGGGTAGATTTTTCTTATTTATCTATTTATGGAATCTGGTGAGGTGCATGATGAGAGAGTTACAGTATTGTATTGTCTTCATCACCCATGGCAAGAAAGGATGTATGAGGTCCCTGATGTGTATGGGAATCTTAGTGGATTGTGCAAACTTAATCATACATGGTGGGTGCTTTATGTATATGTTGGTATGCTTGGGAGGTTAGCTAAATATTTTCCTTGTTTCTCCTTTATTTGTTATTTTCTTGCTTCCCTTTGGACGAGGGCAGTGTTTTGGTGTCTTATGAGGATATGGGGAGAGACACTAGTTGCCTATTTTTCTTAGCTGGTCTGTTTGTGATGCGATTTAACAGCTTTGTAGAATTGGAATTGTAAGACATTTGATGTCTCACTTTAAAGTATATAAGGGCAGCACATGCCAGCATTAAACCAGTTTTATAAGAGAGGAAAAAACCCAAAAATGTGTTTCTTACCCAGTTCCCACCATACACGTGAGCTGAACCAGGTGTTGTGTTCCACAGATACCCTCCTATGATGTAAATGTCTAGTTTAAATCATCATTAAATGACTCTTACTAGATAACTAAAATCTTTAAAGGCATATGCACATAATTGCATAATTGGCGGACATAAATCAGATCTTTCCAGACAATTATCTACCTAATATATTGGATTTGACTATGTAAGCAAAGAAATGTTATGGTAAAAACTGCAAATATTTAAGAATAAATTATTAAAATATTGAATATATTTTCCACCATGCTTGATGTACACAGTAAGAAGTCTTTAGTGCATACACATTCATTCTGTATTAATGCTGTGTTTGAACATTTATGAAGTTGGTTCTTTGTCAGAATACAAAAACTTATAAGCACACAACAAACTGGAAAATGAAACTCAAACCAAAAGCTGTAGATGGAATGAAGGAGTGAACACAATTCTTTTGGTACTTTCGTTCAAATTTATTCTTCATGAACTTCTTCAGAAAACGTTAACCTCTCAAAACACACCTCTTATAAGTTACATCACACATCACATGACCTTCATGATACTTTAAATTAAAGGTATAAAATAATGCCATAAAAATAAAAAAAAACTGTCTTGTTTTCCAAACACCTTGGAATACAAAGCTTCATAAAAAATGTCTCAATATAAAAACATATTATTGTGATTTGAATGTTATTTTAGTGCTAAAAACACTTAATATTAATACATTCATTCAGACCAGCGGCTCTGTCTGCTACCAAACTGATCTGCCACAATGACTCCTTGATTCTAAAATCAAATTAGTGTTCCCTATATAATCCACTTGTGTAACATAATCTATGACTGAAAAGGTGAACTTTTTAAAGTTCACACAGTGAATAGCATGCCTAGCTAAAGCATTGGTAAAGTCCTTTTTCTTAATAGCAAGTGTGTGCTCATATATTCTATGCTTTAAACATCTAATGGTTTTTCCTATATAGTAACTAGGACAAGAGTCACATACTGCCACATAAACTATGTTTGTACTCTCACAGGTAAACCGTCTGTGGACGCAAATAGGAATTTATTATTAAGGAGTATTAAGGAAGATGGAGTTAAATTGGAGGACTGCATCGTCAAGAGAGAGGTGATAGAGAAAGGTCCAGTTAATGGCAAAGGTAGTTGTTAAGAGTCTTTAGGTTAAAGTTGGTTAGTTTATGGCATTCCCTGAATTTGAGGATGATGGAGGTGGGTGGAGAATCGTTGGACGCATGTAGGGGAATGATCACTAATTGAGTCTGGCAGAGATATTGGGTGGTGGTAGAGGTTAAGATGGGAGGCAATAATCCAGTTGAGAATAGAACTGGTGTTCATGGGTTTGTGAAGAAAAGTGGGGGAGGAGATACATTGGGTATAGACATAGAGATGTCTGCTGGTGGGCTTGTGAATGCAGAGTTAGAGGTGAGGGTTAGCCAACTGATAATAAAATCTCCTAGTATGATAATTTCATGAGATACAGTGTCAGCAGTCCAGTGAAGAATCTGTTCTAGTAAGCGAATGTTATCACCAGGGGGTATATAGATCACAGCTATTGTAAGGGTTTTATGATTGTTTAGTTTGCAGTTAGCTATGATGAGTTCAGCTAGGTGGAAAGAGGGGGGGTTGATTAGTAAGGGGGGATAAGTTAAGGTGGTCTGAGTACATTATGACTATACCTCCCCTTTTTTATGATACATTTTCCTTTTAACATTTTTTTCAACCCTTGCACTTTTTCACATAAACCAAAGAAACAACAGGTGTATATATAAACTATCAAAATGAAGACAGCACACAACAGGAACCACAGCAAGATATAACTATTTATTAAGGCTTGATTGTTAGTTAACAAGGAAATGGTGCAAGACAGGGAAGGAACTGAATGTTTTGACAACAGTAGTCCTGACGAACACAACCAGAACATCCCTTTAGTTCAGTAGCCTCCCTTAAGGAGATCCAAAAGGATCCATTCTTAGCAGAACAGGAGAGGGGAATATGGCCCATCCAACTACAATGCCTGGGGGCTTACCATCAGAAGTAGTAAGGGAAACATGACATGTGGAACCATCTGAGCAATCGGACATAACTGTTATGAGCAATGATTGTGACTTTAAAGTTTATAATTATTGTAACATGGTCATCATGTACTTGTTTGTTGATATATTCTCAAAAGGGTTTACTTTGGTTCCTACTTCTAGGGCAGATTGGGTGATGTTCATATACATTTTAAATTATCTATAAGGAAATTGAATTTTTGTTTGTACTTTTCTTGTGATGGTATTTTTTGTAATAATTTGCAATTGGTATGACTGAGCACTTTTAAACCCTCCCCACTCAATACTGTATTAGAACTATTTGAGCACATTTGTGAGCATGAGTTTCAGGAACTCTTAAAAAAGCAGACAGAGCTCCTGTTGGGTTAATTTGAATTTAGAGCAATGCAATTTACTTAGCAAAATATGTGCAGATAAGACTATCAGGTTAATGAAATCTGATAAGGGTGGGAGATTAGTGCTTATGAGTACAAATGATTATGTGAATAAAATGACATTATTTTATGTGATGAGGCTTACAAAGAAATATCTAAGAATGAAATTTAATTTTCTTAGAATAAGATTGATTGTTTGCTGTATGACATGTTAATGTAAAGGGAAATCAGTCAGGTGGACTATAAGTATTTAAAAGTGGATTATTTTTTGACTCCAACTATTTTTTTAATACCAAGAGTCTACAAAGAGTTATTTGATCCACCACTGAGACCTATTGTAGATGCTAGGTCATCTAAAGCATTTCCCATTGTAAAATATGTTGATTTTAAGTTTAAGGGTGTTTTAAGTAGTTTAAATTATTTAGTTAGAGACTCATGGGACTTTTCCACTCGAGTTACAACCGAGTTATATGACAAGAACATTATTTTTGTTGCAGTCAGTTTGAAGAACTTGCTTTCTGTGATATCACACAAGTTAGGACTGGAATGGTGCCTGCAATAATTAGAAAATAGTGAATTTAGTGGGAGTGGAATCAATGTAATTTTGACTCTAATGGATATTATGTTGATCCACAACTATGTATATCTTGAGGGCTCTTGCTACAGGCAAAAGGAGGGGGGTAACATTGGGGGCCACTAGCATGCACCCTAGTCATTTACTGAGTTCATTGCCTCTTGGTGAATTCAAGAGGATTTATGATCATACTAGTGATAAAGATGAGAAAATTTATGAATTAAATAAAGTTTTTTCTAGGTTAAGTGAAAGGGGTTATGATGAGGCATATTTATTGAAATGTAAAAACAAATTATTAGGGAATAGTAGAGGTGGATCCTTTACTCATGTGAGAAATATGGGATGTAGTAATAGGACCTATGTAAAAACTGAAATTGATGATGACAATAAGTTTTTTATGTTACTAGGTTTTCACCATTTTCAAATGAATTGATGTATTTGGTTAGAAGACATTGGCATATTATCAGTGAAGATGAATCTATAGGTTTTTTGTTTCCAGAACATGTCACATTTTCTTTCAGAAGGGGAAAGAATTTGAAAGAATTATTAAATTATAATTTTGTTGAGGGAAACGATCAATCTTCATCTCACGGTATATTACCATATGGTACTTTTCCATGTAGTTGTTGTGGCATTTGTAATAAGGTCAAGAATTTGAATGTTATTAATGGTATTACTTTTGCCCCAAAATTTCGTTTTAACTGCAGGTCTACGGGGTGGTCTATATTTTGGGTTGTTCATGTGATGAGGTTTGGTATATAGGACAAACTAAACGTATGGTCAGGATTCGTATTTTGGAACATTTAAAAGATATTAGGCATAATAATGTGACCAGTCCTGTTGCCAAACATTTTCATGAAAAACATGACTGTTCTCCCAATAGTTTAAAATTTTGTGTTCTTGGAAAGCCTTTTCTTCCCAGAGGGGGTGATATTGTAGCTAAATTATTGGAAATAGAAACCAGGATGATTTTAAAATTTAAAACTTTAAAACCTTTTGGTATGAATCAGGAATTAGCTATGTAATAACAATGTATTAACATAAGAATAATCAAAACATGGATTTTATATAGTCAGATTCATTCATTTATTTCAGTTATTTAGGTTATTTTTGTATATTTATTGAAAATTACTGTGGTCACTTTAAATGATGAATTGTCATTTAATTGATTAATTAATTGAATACTAATAGCTGTGCTGTGTTGTATATATATTGCTTCATTTTTTAAATGAATTGTGATCCATGAAGGCGAATTGCCGCGGTACCAGATCATTGTAATAAAAGACATGCTGGTCTAGTTCCATTTTGTTCGTGTATCTACTAGTTTCTGCACTTCTTTTATGTATTTTGGATTTGGTGTATTTATCGGTACTTTTCACCAGCATAAATATGTCGCAGACAGCTGGAGCTCCTGGACAGATGGGTTCACCAGGGGCTTTTCTTATTTCTGAAATAATGAGTGAACGTGAAAGAAAATTTACCAATATGGATCCTTGGAACGTGGGTGAGAGTCGAGATACTGATGGGCATTTTATACAGCTGGAGAGGCTTATGGCTAAAGAATTGGCACTGTTTATTGACACGCGACTCTTGGAGAAATATGTGAGTTTAAGCTTAACTCCTAGGGGGCTTTGCATAGACAAACTTCCTGCTACACAGTTTTCAGAGGAAGAGGGTG
Organism: Protopterus annectens; assembly: GCF_019279795.1. Classification (NCBI taxonomy): domain Eukaryota; kingdom Metazoa; phylum Chordata; order Ceratodontiformes; family Protopteridae; genus Protopterus; species Protopterus annectens. The sequence goes on from NC_056735.1 coordinate 1,691,863,611, forward strand.
ACCTCTTTGAGGAGTGGAAGCAAGCATCATTAGAATGTACTACTAAATGGTTAATCATTTTAATAAAGCATAATATGAGGGCGCATGAAAAACTAAAAGCAGAGATTTTGCACCTACAGGACGAGGTGGTGGAGGAGTCCTGTTATAGGGTGCAGATCTCTAAAATTAATGATAAAAGTTCTAAACTGGAAGGAGAGATTATACAAAGGAAAAGAAATAAGCTATTATGTGATTTAAAGGACTATGAAGTTGGCGCCCTGTTCTCATGGCAACGGGAACCAGCACGTAGCAGATCAAGGGTTAGAAGCGAAAATCAGAGATGGCGAAGCATGTCAGCATCTTCAGCTGATCATAGTACCACTAAAAATGTTACTTTTGCTACTTCTTCATCTGCAGTGACGACTAGTACTGAGGGTAGGAATCACACCTCAGTTTCTCCCGTTGCTGAAGATTCCTTTCAGACTAATAAATCAGGTTGAGGGAGAAACGGAAGGAAGGGAATAAATCGCTACAAATAATGAACTGGTATGTGGACACAATACAGATACTTTACTGTTTGTTAACTTATCTGATTTAAATCTTACCGGAGACATGAAAAATGTGTTGTTAAAAGGTGGTAAATTTGTACCTACTTTTTTTCCTTCTTTTGCTGATCTGTATTTGGAACTAAAAGCTTTTATTAGAAAGCTACTTTTGAAAGTTTATACCAAAAGAAAGTATGAACATCGTGCTGATAATGTTTGTTTAAATGATTCTAATACAGATATTGAGTTAGATGAGAATTTACTTAATATGTCTCTGTATGACTATGATGGAGCTGATCTTTTTGATATAGATGTTACAGATGAAACAATGAATAATGTCAATTGTTATCAAACTGGATATGGGAAATTATCTGTACCATATTTCACTAGTGAAAACAAGTTTACATCTATAATGAATGTGCCTGCCATTTCAGCGTTTTTTAAGGTTCTATATAAGGAAATTTCTATAACGTTTGATGAATTTTCTAAAAAGAAAAAATGTTATAACTTAAGTAAAAGTGAATGGTTGGCCTTAAAAGAACCTTAAGCAACAAAAGTTTAACTTTATATTTAAATGTGCTGACAAAGGGGGTAATTAAATATTGTGATATGGTGGATAACTTGTTAAAAAATGCTGTGGAATATAAAAAGCTTAGTGTAGATCCCATTGTTGAATTCAATAATGAACTTTTGGCTTTATTGGAAAGAGGGGAATGCTTGGGAATTTTTGGATATAAGGATGTGCATAAATTACATATAAAAAAACCTATTACACCCATTCTTTATGCTTTACCCAAGGTGCATAAAGATTTACAACAGCCCCCAGGTAGACCAATAGTCTCAGGGGTGGGTTCATTTTTGAATAACATTAACATTTTTTTAGATTTTCATCTAAAGGTACATCAAAAAAAAGTTGTGGCGCATATTTCAAATACTCAGGATATTATTAATGAGGTGTTGAAAATAAAGTGGCAAAATGATTACCATTGGGTTACTATTGATGTAAAGTCGTTATATACTAACATTAGTCTTAGATGGGGCTTGGAATCCATCTTTGACATGTTAGGTGATGGGACTAGGACCACTTTCTTAGTAAGTTTATTAGAATTTTGTTTAACTCATAATTATTTTTGTTTTAATAATGAGTTTTTTTTACAGATAAAAGGCACGGCTATGGGGGTGGCTTTTGCACCCTCATATGCCATTATATATATGGGGTATTTTCAAAAGAAATTTATTTATACAACTAGATTTTTAGGAATAATGTTATATTGTATAAACGATTTATTGATGACCTTATTTTCATTTGCAAAGGTGATGTTAATGTGTTTTTTGATTTTTTTGATGCTCTTAACATCAGTGAACATGGTTTTACATTTTCTTATGAGTTGAATAGGGAAAATATTAATTTTTTGGATTTAACATTATATAGTATTGATGAAGTTATAGGATATACGCCTTTTACAAAATCAACTTCTGTTAATGTTTTTACATGCCACTAGCATGCACCCTAGTCATTTATTGAGTTCATTGCCTCTTGGTGAATTCAAGAGGATTTATGATCATACTAGTGATAAAGATGAGAAAATTTATGAATTAAATAAAGTTTTTTCTAGGTTAAGTGAAAGGGGTTATGATGAGACATATTTATTGAAATGTAAAATCAAATTATTAGGGAATAGTAGAGGTGGATCCTTTACTCATGTGAGAAATATGGGATGTAGTAATAGGGCCTATGTAAAAACTGAAATTGATGATAATAAGTTTTTTATGTTACTAGGTTTTCACCATTTTCAAATGAATTGATGTATTTGGTTAGAAGACATTGGCATATTATCAGTGAAGATGAATCTATAGGTTTTTTGTTTCCAGAACATGTTACATTTTCTTTCAGAAGGGGAAAGAATTTGAAAGAATTATTAAATTATAATTTTGTTGAGGGAAATAATCAATCTTCATCTCACGGTATATTACCATATGGTACTTTTCTATGTGGTTGTTGTGGCATTTGTAATAAGGTCAAGAATTTGAATGTTATTAATGGTATTACTTTTGCCCCAAAATTTCGTTTTAACTGCAGGTCTACGGGGGTGGTCTGTATTTTGGGCTGTTCATGTGATGAGGTTCGGTATATAGGACAAACTAAACGTATGGTCAGGATTCGTATTTTGGAACATTTAAAAGATATTAAACATAATAATGTGACCAGTCCTGTTGCCAAACATTTTCATGAAAAACATGACTGTTCTCCCAATAGTTTAAAATTTTGTGTTTTTGGAAAGCCTTTTCTTCCCAGAGGGGGTGATATTGTAGCTAAATTATTGGAATTAGAAACCAGGATGATTTTAAAATTTAAAACTTTAAAGCCTTTTGGTATGAATCAGGAATTAGCTATGTAAAAACAATGTATTAACATAAGAATAATCAAAACATGGATTTTATATAGTCAGATTCATTCATTTATTTCAGTTATTTCGGTTATTTTTGTATATTTATTGAAAATTACTGTGGTCACTTTAAATGATGAATTGTTATTTAATTGATTAAGTAATTGAATAATAATAGCTGTGCTGTGTTGTATATATATTGCTTCATTTTTTAAATGAATTGTGATCCATGAAGGCGAATTGCCAAGGTACCAGATCATTGTAATAAAAGACATGCTGGTCTAGTTCCATTTTGTTCATGTAACATTGGGGGTAGTCTGTGCACCCCTCTTTGCAAATATTGTTATGGCTACCTGGGAGAAAAAATATGTGTTCAATTCTAACGTTACAAAATCTTAGTCTTTTTTTGGATTGACCAAAATGAAAAAAATAAACGAGTTTTTAAAGTGCAGTAGCAATACTACATTGATTCTTAAATTCACTTTTTCTGCATCTTCAGATGTATTACATTACTTGGATATAGAACTGCGAAAGGATATGGCAAACACATAAGTTTGCTTCAATAATTTATAGGAAACCTACCTACTCAAACTCAGTACTGCATTTTAACAGCTGCCATCCACTTTATCAGTAAAAAAGCCATTGTTAAAGAGCAAGTTGTCTGAGCAGCCATGATGGTTTCAGAATTTTCTGACTTCCTGGATGAATGTGTTAAAATTAAGGAGATGTTCTTGAGAAGGGGATACACGGAAGCACTTTTAAGCACAATAATCTGTGAAGTAGTGAAAAGAGGGAGTCTGGGGCTTATATCCCATTGCTGGGAACTAACACACAAGTTATGGCAGCTTTGAACAAGGATGACATTAATTGGTCAACAGCTTTTATTATGGCATATAGTTCTAACTATGTGTGTATAAAAATGCTATTATGAAAAACTGGTGTATGCTTAACTATTTCGATTAAGTATACAAAAAGCTTGGACCATCCTCAAAATTTATTGTAAGAAAAGGGGCTTGTTTGAAAAATCTAGTGGAATGCTGTGAACCAGTAACCCAACAGTTGGCTGACAGAATATGGAGTACATCAAAATGAGGTAGTTGCAACTGCTGTAAATATATTTTGAATGCGAGTTCGGCTGTAGGTGACATTGTCATTTGCCCTCAGTTTTGTTATAATTGTCGGACAAAAGGATTTGAATATGTAACCCTCTGCCACCAATGTAAAGGTTTTTACATAGGGAAGATGGCAAGGCTTTCAAAGATAGGATTTATGAACATGTTTACAATATAGGAAAAATAATAGTAATAATGCTTTAGCAAAACATATAGTTGACTTTCCAAGTCACAAATTTTTATTTTTTGGGATAAAAAAAAGTTATTAACCCTAGAGGAGGGACTACAGGGTTACAAATGGAGCTTCGCAAATTGTATTGACAAATTAGAACAAATGCAGGTGAAGTTCCAGATTTAAATGGCACATCATCATCTTTCGGCTTTTCCCGTTATGGGTCGCTACAGCGCAACATCTCTTTCCATTTCTTCCTATCCTCTGCATCTTGCTCTGTCACACCAACCACCTGCATGTCCTCTCTCACCACATCCATAAACCTTATCTTAGGCCTTCCTCTTTTCCTCTTACCTGGCAGCTCCATCCTTAGCATCTTTTTCCCAATATACCCATCATCCCTCCTCAGCACATGTTCAAACCAATGCAATCTCGTCTCTGTTGCTTTGTCTCCAAACTGTCCAACATGAGCTGACCCTCTAATATACTGATTCCTAATCCTATCCATCCTAGTCACACCGAGTGCAAATCTTAACATCTTTAACTCTGCCACATCCAGCTCTGACTCCTGCCTTTTTCTCAATGCCACTGTCTCCAACCCATATAACATAGCTGGTCTCACTACCCTCTTGTAGACCTTCTCTTTCACTCTTACTGGTACCCGTCTGTCACAAATCACTCCTGACACTCTTCTCCACCCATTCCACCCTGCCTGTACTCTCTTCTTCATCTCTCTTCCACATTCACCATTACTCTGAACTGTTGATCCCAAGTACTTAAACTCGTCCACCTTTACCAACTCTACTCCCTGCATCCTCACCTTTCCTCTACCCTCCCTCTCATTTACACACATATATTCTGTCTTAGCCCTGCTGACCTTCATTCCTCTGCTCTCTAAAGCATATCTCCACCTCTCCAGAGTATCCTCAACCTGATTCCTACTCTCACTACAGATCACAATGTCATCTGCAAACATCATAGTCCACGGGGCCTCCTGTCTGATCTCATCTGTCAACCTGTCCATCACCACTGGAAATAAGAAAGGACCTCAGAGCTGATCCTTGATGTAATCCCACCTCCACCTTAAATGGATCTGTCACTCCCACTGCAGTCCTCACCACTGTCGCACTATCCTCATACATATCCTGTACCACTCTTGCATACTTCTCCGCCACTCCCGACTTCCTCATACAATACCACAACTCTTCTCTAGGCACCCTGTCATATGTTTTCTCCAAGTCTACAAAGACACAATGCAACTCCTTCTGACCTTCTCTGTATTTCTCCAATAACACTGTCAGAGCAAACATTGCATCTGTAGTGCTCTTTCCTGGCATGAAACCATACTGCTGATCACTAATCATCACCTCCCTTCTTAACCTAGCTTCTACTACTCTTTCCCATAACTTCAAGCTATGACCGATCAATTTTATCCCTCTGTAGTTACTGCAGCTATGCACATCACCCTTATTCTTAAAGATAGGTACCAAAACACTTTTTCTCCACTCCTTTGGCATCCTCTGACTTTCCAAAATTTCATTAAACAATCTAGTTAAAAATTCCACTGCCATTTCTCCTAAGCACCTCCATGCTTCCATTGGTATGTCATCTGGGCCTACAGCCTTTCCATTCTTCATCCTCTTCATAGCTGTCCTTACTTCCTCCTTGCTAATCTGTTTCACTTCCTGATTCACTATCCCCACATCATCCAACCTTCTCTCTCTCTCATTCTCTTCATTCATCAGCTTCTCAAAATACTTTTTCCATCTACGCAACACACTCTCTTCTCTTGTGAGTACCTTTCCCTCACTATCCTTTATCATCCTTACTTGCTGCACATCTTTACTTGCTGCACATCTTTCCCAGCTCTGTTCCTCTATCTAGCCAGTCAGTACAGGTCCTTTTCTCCCTCTTTAGTGTCCAATCTCTCATACAACTCTCCATATGCCTTATCCTTAGCTTTCGCCACCTCTCTCTTTGCCATGTGCCTCATCTCCTTATACTCATGTCTACTTTCTTCATTTCTTTGACAATCCCACTTCTTCTTCACCAGTCTCTTCCTCTGTATACTCTCCTGTACTTCCTCATTCCACGACCAGGTCTCCTTGTCCTCCTTCCTCTGTCCAGATGTCACACCAAGCACCTTTCTAGCAGTGTCCCTTACTAGTTCTGCTGTAGTTACCCAGCTATTCGGTAACTCTTCACTGCCTCCCAGTGCCTGTCTTAACTCTTCCCTAAACTCCACTTCACAATCACCCTTTTTTAACTTCCACAATTTAATCCTTGGCACTGCTTTCACACTCCTCCTCCTCTTCTTGATCACCAATGTCATCCTACAGACCACCATTCTATGCTGCTTAACTACACTTTCCCCTGCCACCACTTTACAGTCTCCAATCTCCTTCAGACTGGCCCTCCTACATAGGATATAATCCACCTGTGTGCATCTTCCTCCACTCTTATACGTCACCCTATGCTCCTCCCTCTTCTTAAAATATGTATTCACCACAGCCATGTCCATCCTTTTCGCAAAATCC